>NW_019525047.1:86642-115111 GCF_002814215.2 Seriola lalandi dorsalis
GAGGGGTGAGGGGAGGGGGTGGGTGGCGTTCAAGAAACAGCAAAGGCTCAAAAGCTATATCTCTTGCTGCTTGATTGCCTTATAATTGAGTTGCCAAGAAGTTGTATGCACCAAGCCGTACTCTGGGAGAAGTTTACCAAAATACACTTTTTTAAATCCATTTCTCTGCTTCCCCAACAGAGGGGGTAAAAAATAGCTTCCCATCTATGTGTGCGTGTGTGTGTCTGTGTGTGTGTGTGTGTGGGCTGCTGGCTGAATAACCAAGGCCTCCGGGGAATGAGTTTATTCGTTTTCCCTCACCAAAAACAACAACAAGAGAAATGCCGAGGGTGAGAGAGGAGGGAGTGCTCCAAAGTCAAAGAGCAGCTGGTGGACACAGACTGAGCCCCCCCCCCCCCCCCCCCTCGCATCTCTAAGGATGATAGAGTCAAAGGTAAGATAGCCTGGAATCATCCTGGCCCATCAAGTAGATGCAAAGCCTCTAGTCGCCTGTTTTTTTTTGCATACAAAATCTGATTAAAATGTCCTCTGTATGGTAATGAGAGAGAGCTGACATTTTTGTGAACTGCCATACACACAGCTACTTCCCAGTGCAGCTAAAGATATGTTTCCAGCACCAGATGCAGCATTTCTAAACCCGGCTCTCAGCAATCGCTTCACTAATTTCACCAGCAGCACTCTGGTGTTGGTAGCGGAAGGATTTTGGAATAGCTCCATTACCTGAAAGTGTAATTAATTCTCCTTTCATGAAAATTGTATTACTCTAATGCTGCAGGACCTATGAGCTCCACTCAGGACCTTCCATTTATCACAATACTCACCTGACAGAATTACAGTTTATTTTTAGCCCCTCGACACCTCTTTGGTGGCATTAAATTATGCATGTCTTCCCATGCACCCATCATCTGTTTTTCTGACAAAGAGGGATGTATAGGTCAGACAACAGCTATAATAAAATAAAAGGTTGCCTGGTTTGTTGTGTGTGAAGTGTGCGCTTGGGCATGTGGATGTTCTGGCGCTGCATGATTAAAGGTTTCAGTCGCAGCTGTTAGAGGAAGGATTTTTAACAGTCTGGTTTTGCCGTTTCCTTCCCTGTGAATCATCTTAAAGACCCTGACTCCGGGATCATTCTCGTCCTCGCCACACACACATGACTAATGCTCTGAGTAATGATTATGAAACCAAGAAACAGTGATCAGGACGGAAAAGATGGCGACCTGAAGGTATGTCACGTCTGGAAGCCGCTTGATGATCCCATCCCAGGATGTACAGCTGAAGATGACCGTTTGGTGATGACGACTCACCGTGAGGCTTTCAGGCATTTCCCTACGTCTGCAGCGCAGACACTGAAAATGACACTGATTACGGCTGAGCTGAGTTTTTGTCTCGAGGTACTTATGCAGCACTGTTTCATTTCATTACATCATGCCATCCCTCATGTTTCGATTTCTAGTCCCACTTTTGGGCTACTTCACTCGAGTGCGGGTCTCTATCCTCTCATTGATTTTCCAATCGAGAGCGAGGCCTGGGAGCGGCGCGGCACAGACGGCATCCATTGTTTCCATTTGTACGGCGCGATGATGATGATGATCTCACCGGCAGCCGCATGCCAGACTCCGCTCCTCGGTTCTCTCTAGGACTTCATCAACCGAGAAGCTGCTGTTAATTACCAGTCCATATTCTAATCACTCATCACTCGGCACGGCGGTGAGCCCTGGACTGGGGACAGAAGTGAAGAGGGAGACAATGGCAGTGAAGGGGGGCATTTCTGCAACTCATTGACCTGGGGTAATTGAAAACACATTTGGATGAGAAGGAAAACAGGATATAGTAGAGCGCGCTGGTTTCGGCGTCTGATCTTCTGCTCTCCACTTGAGGCTGCAGAAAAGATCAACTCTACAGTGGCTACAGCGGTGTTTTCATCCAGGAAGTGTGCAATTAGCTGTGGTTCTGTTGGCCAGGCGGTGGAAGTCGACCTGTTATCTTTGCTAAGTGGCCCAGGTTTTACCGTGCTGTTTGCCTTACGGACTCACAAGAGGAAATATGGTTAAAGCGGGTCATGCCCCCATGTCCCCAATGTTTTAAACTCCCCGTGACAAGCTCTTCTGCAAATGGTTGACTTTACCTTGAGATTAGCATCACATGCAGGAGATAGGAGAAGGAGCATGCTGTGTAAACACCCACTGATATGCTTCTCATGTTCAGCGCTTTCATCTATCAGACAGATGAGATGAAAGCTTGTTTCATAAGACGAGAGCAGAGTGGTTCACTATCTCCTCTCCTGATTAAACAATTTAGGTTATCAGACGTATAGAGGCTGACAAATACTTAAACACTGATGAAGCAGTCAGGGATATTGCATCCTGACAAGAAGACTGAAGATAATGGCACGAGCCTTTGCAGATAAATCATAGAAATCGGGAGCAAAAATGAACTCAAGCTCATGAGGATAAAGAAATCCTGGTATATGGGATAACATGTACTGTATATTGTCATTATGAGATGCTCAATAAAGAGGCTTTCAGGTATTGACAGTTGGGTTCTCTCCAAGACAGTGTAAATTATTCATGTTGTGTGTGTGTGTGCGATCAATGGAGGCTGCCTGACTGAGATCCAGTTTTGCTTTTATCGCATCATTCAGGTGCTGCGGTGACTCCCGGTTGCCATCATATCCTTCCGCCGACGTATTTGACAAAGCCATTCCACACTATGCCAACTTCTTCGCAATTTGCCCCTTTGTCACGGTCCCAGAGGAACCGTACATTCTCAGGCCGTGACACGCCAATCTGAAAACATAAACCTTCCCCTTAGAGACGAATGTGTCGTGCACATCCAGGTATTTCCTCACCGGTGTTATGCATCACTCAGGTTTTTCCTTCTGGAGCCAGCCGGAGTCCGTAAAGCAATGATCAGGCCATAAACTGGGTAGTCTGGGGGTGTACCCTCATTTATTTTTGCTGCAACCTGCTGCAGAGATCCTGCTGTTCATCCTCTTATGCTCCAAAGAAAACCATGGCTCACACAGTCTGATAATATGCACAAATCTCCCTCCACCTTGATGTAGACCTGTAGTCCCGAATTTTCAAGAGGATTGAGGAAAAAGGGCAGAAGAGAGGAGTGAAAAAGAACAAGGAAAAAAACATGAAATCCTGTTCTAAGGGATTACTGCCTCTTTCTTTACTCCCTCCTCGAGCCGCAACCCCCCCTGAAAGGACATCTGTCCATCTCTGTGTACACCAAAGAGTTGATTAATGACCTGGCTAACCCAGCACTCGATGCTCAACCACACCACACCAATCTAATTACCCGCAGAAGAGAGCACAGACTCTAGTATCTTGCCCTCCTCTTCCCCATGCATCAGAATGAGGCAGCATTAAAATGGATGGCAATTCTGGATTATGTTCAGCAAGAGAAAAAAAGAAGAAAAAGCAGAGTGAAGGAAAATGCCCCAGAATCAAAAGGCCGCCTGTCATGAATAATAAAAGTGTCGGCCTCAAACTGCAGTCGGGGAATGATAATGAAATAAATAATGAATTGATTACTATGCATCTAACGGCGCAGTGAGATGATTTATACGTGCTGTGAGGGGGCCTGAGCTTGTTGCAGCAGCGCCACGGACAGGCTTGATGAAAGAGGAATGAAGAATTGAACACTTTTAATACCACTTGTGATAATTGGGCTTCTGCTCAGAGTGCTCACCACAAGTGCATCACACTCCTTAGAAAACATAAATTACGTGGCAACCACAGACTTTGGCTGTTTCGCTACATTTGAAATTAGAACTCAGAAGATATCCCCCACCACCCCTGTTCGGTGTTTTGATCCGATTAGTATTGGCAAATCAGCATGCCCATTAGAGCACATCCCATTTAAGATCCATATAATTTTTTTTTCACCCAAATCAAATCCTCAATATGATCGATACCACAGGGAGCGTCTGCAGTGGCAACAAATCATTGTGATCACTTGTAATTTCCGCTGACAAAAAGGCAAACGGGGGAACAGCAGCTTTCGAGTCTGTGCTGCAACCCTTAACACACATATCTGACTATGAGCAATGGACTCTCCGTTCAGAGAGACAAGAGACTGTGCAACTGCTTGGGAAAGTGGTAAGGGAAGCCATCTTTCTTCCCGTTCCACTCAGACACATGCTGCGTTCCTCTGCAGGACAATATGGACCCTGCCAGACCCTCCCACTCACCCGCGAAGCCAAAAACGAACACAGGGACACACACACACACAGGCATGGGAGAATGCGCACAAACCTGCACGCATACGCGCTCACACACTGATTAAATTAGTCTGAAGGAGCAGCGGGGGCCCCCAGGACAATATTTTCATTGCAATAATAAAGGAAAAGCTTGCTTATGGCCCTCCCCTAGCAAATATTTGGCTTCGGGTCAGCTCTATTATTCATCCCCTGAGGAATACGCTGGGGCCAAACTTTTCAGCGATGAAGCAAAAGCTGTAGAAAAACAGTAGAAAAAGAAAAACAGTCTGGGCATTTACAAGGCCTGGAGGCTTTCTGTTAATAAATCAAACATGCTCCAAATGCATCTAGGTAGTGGTGCGGAGCTTGTGTCGCTGGGGGGTTTGTGCTGTGAGTGGACTTGGGATATGTGACTTATCCCCATATGAGGATGGAGGAAGAACTAAATCCTTAATCTTTCCACATAAGTTTCCCTGGTGGGTGATGATCGCTTTGTGCAGATAAGCCGTCAGACAGAAAATATGACTATTTGTGTAGCCTACTTGTGTGTTTGAGATTGTGTGTGTGTGTGTGTGTGTGTGTGTGTGTGTGGCTTAGCAGGATGCCTGGACTAAATCCCAGCATCCCCTGGAGGTGGACTCTGTTATCAAGTAAAGGGAAAGTTATCAGGTGTGACAGGAAAGACAGAGGGGGGAGGGGCGCGGACAGATAGGTAGACAGTGACAGGGAGAGTGGACACAGGCAGTTTCTGCGAGGCGTGGACTCGACCGCCCCGGAGGTCCATCAGGACGGCCGACATTCATCATCGAAATTGCTGGGTCTCGTCAAAGTGTTGTGGAGAAGCTACACCTCCGGAGAGTGAAGGACAAACACAAGAACGCTCCTACTGCGCTCAAGCAGGCAGTAGTCACTTCTAATACTGAATACAACCCTCAGTTTGTGACTCACCTCCAAAAAACCTACTGCAGGCAGCTGCCACAGCCGACTGCTCAGATATTCTCTGCCTTTCTCAGTAGTAGCTTAAATTATTTGTATCAAAACTCAATCATTTCCTCTATGACATGTTAAGTAACGTCGTACCTGTATCCACTCTTTGTTTGAGTCTTCTGCCGGCGTCCATGCATTTTCATAGTAGTTGAGTCTGGACCGCTCTGGGGACCAGCTGGGGTTGTACTGGGATGAAGCCATGATTTGGTCTGATGTTATGTCTCCCGATTCCATTCCCAAAGGGTCACTACAGTCAAAGTCTGAGAGGGAGAGGGAGGTGGTAGGGGTGGGGTCAGATAGGAGGCAGAAGAAAAGGATGAAAAAGGGAGAGAGTAAAAAGATGTTTAGTTGAATTCCGAAAAGCACCAGAATGTACCCAGTGTGTGCTCTCAGTGTCCTCCAGATTCAGAGCTCGTCTCTGGGGAGGAGGACACCACACGACAGGCACTCAGGGCTGCTGGCTGGAAAAGAACAGCACATCAGCGACGCCTCAGTAAATCCTTTCTGTTTCTCTCTCTCTCTGGTTTAAATGGAGGCAGGATGGGAAGTGTTCCCCATTAGGACGTAAAAATGTCTTCATAAAACATTCAGCGTGGGCTAAGTTTGTGCCAGTATTAGGCGTTAGTGACTTTCACTCCAGTTATTTCTTCCACTGACTGGATCTATTTCTCTCACCTCCCTGTGGGCAATTTATCTTTTTTGCACATGGTAACTATTTTCCCCAACTTGGTCCCTTGGGGGAGTTTAGGTGTGTTTAGTATCTGTATTTTGGGGGCATATATCACACTCAATGGCCAGACCACACATGGTAGGAGGTGGCTTCCCTTGTTTGTGTTGACATGGGACAGCCGTTTTGAGGCATTCTGGGCTCTGTGGCTAAAGACTGAGCTGGGTCAGCTTGGGGTCAGCCTCTCTATCCCCTGGAGGTCAGACATGCTGACACCGCTGTGGACGGAGCTGTGGCAACGGCTGGAACCAACGATGTGACCTTTAGATCTCGGCAGGATTCATATAACGTCACCGCAACAACACAGAGGTATGCGAGGACGCATTTTTCCCACTATTCTTCTCCTTCTTGTTTATTTACTTCTCTTTCGGACCGGTGGCGAAGTTGGTCATAAAGCATCTTGACAGCGTTTCAGTCACAAGCCTGCTTCTCTAAACGCAAGGCTACGGCTGCCGCAAACATACGGTCCTTGTGTGTATATGGACACACACACAAACGCACACACACTCAGAGGGCACAGGATGAGGAGCAGTGTGGAACTGCTATGTGGCTGCTGCCTAAGAGCTAACACAGATGGTCTCCCCATCTGCCACACTGCTAACACACCTCAGTCACTGGGTCAGCGTGTGTGTTTGTGCTCTACGGTGTCAGTGCACGGTTGCGTACGTATGTGTGTTGGAAGTCTTTGTGCTCGGCTGAGAAAACTGTCTCACACCTCTCCCGCTCCCGTCGCTGCCGCCGCCGCCGCCGCCGCCGCGTCTCTTTGAGAAGACTGCCTGTTCTTGTCAAACTTTTTTTTTCTTCTTTTTTTTTTTTGTGCACGGGCCCACATCATCTAGATTGCTCATGATCAACAAAAACACAATCAGGCGTTTGTTTGCTGCAAAGGACTGTATCTGATCATGTGGATTAGCGAGCGAAGTGGGGTTGATAGCCAAAAAGATAGTGAGTGGAGGGTGGAAGGAAGGGTGAGGAGGGTGATTGTGCGGAATGAAAGCGAGAGAAATGGGATAAGAACAAAAGACAAGGCTTCCTTTCATCACCTTATCATCTCTCAACAGTAGCTTTCAGCTAGAGTGTTCTCCCTTCCCCTTGCCATGCAGAAGCGAGAAAATCCACCGTGTATTATGCATAAGGGGATTATGAATGATTCAAGTGGTACAAGTCTGGAAAAGCACAGACAAAGTTTGGAGTCTTTTCTGTCTTGGATGGCTCTCGGTTGGTGATGTAAGACCGAGCAACTCATGTAAATTAAGGTATTTACTGATCACGGGTCAGATACTTCACCATGCCTCACCATGCTAAATGTGAAAAGTTGATTTGGGTAATCTGATCTTAGATGAGTGATTAAAGCAACTCAAGCAACTCAGAGGAAAACTGAGGAGAAATGACATCAGCAGTCATCCCCCTGCTCATTACTGTCAGGCGGGGTTGTCTCATCCATTGTGTGTGTGTGTGAGTTGTGAGTGTGTGAGTATGCAGCGTCTGTCTTCCCTTTGGGCAAAGACAAAATCCTCTTTAGAGATGATTCGTAGATTTGCTGAATGTCATCCATCTCTATTACTATACAAAGACTGACTGTGTGTGTGTGTGTGTGTGTCTGGGGTGGTCTCGCCTCTGGACAGATTTATGACTCTTACCGGCACTCGTCCTCCTTAATGAAATGTTTAGTTGGAGCGTTTTGCAAAATGGGGTGGGGAGGTCAAGCCCCATGACGACGATGTTGCATGTAAAAAAACCCTGGGGGTAGTGTGTGAGTGTGTGTCTGGGGTAGTTAGTGGAGCCTTTTGGAGCCTGTCTGGGGCCCACAGTGTGTAAACGTAGGTCTTGTAAACCACGGGAGGTGGACTCGTTCCCTGTAACACATTTCCCAAATGAAGAAGCAAGAGGTGTTTATTTAATAACTCTTAAGCTCTTTTAAACGAGTGGAAACTTGTCACAATAGGAGCAGCTGCAGACAACATCTGCTTCTCACTTTTAGTAATATTCCTCTGGTGGTTACTTTATTGCCCTCTAATTCTTATTCAACTACCTAGTTTCAATTCAGGATCCTCTAACACAAATCCAGCGAACAAATCTCTCTCGCCTCTGATTTCATTTAGATTTCTACCTCAGTTCTACAGATTTTTTTTTTCCTGTGTTCTTTGGCAATGTCTGCTCCTCCCTCCCTGGCAATCCCATCTGTCTGATTTCCAGTGTTTTTTTTTGTGTTTTCTTTTTTTTTTTTTTTTTTTTTTCTGTGCCAGCTCACCCTCTGGAACGGTCCTTTCGATGACGGTGAAGTTGGCAGAGAAGCCCTCCTTAGCAATGGCGCTGTCAGTGTTGATTGTTAGCGCCAGGATGCCGGTGTAGGAGATGATCCTGCCTGGCGTGTTCTGCCCACAGTACCTCCCGACGTATGGACCGACTGCAGAGAGAGAAAGAGAGGGAAAAGCACAGACGTCGTTACACGGGTTAGACTCGGGTCAGCCTAATATTTGTTTGTTTGCCGCAGCCTTGTCACACATGGGTTTTACTACCAACCCCCCCCCCCCTGCAGAGGTGTGAAAACTAGTGTGTCAGTGAGGTATGGCACCGGCTGCATTTTTTTACTCGACCCCGTAACGATGCGTGAGAGGAGACTCCCGGCATTCCTTGTCTGCTTGCCGGTCAAACACAAAAAGAGAAAAGCGGAAGAGGGACCTGTGGCGTGGACGGGTCACGGTCTCTGTCTATTTGATGGCTGTAAATACTTCAGACTTCCCAACCCTGTTGTTTTTTTCATTCTTGTGCAGATTTGAGTCACACACCAGCCATGGATGGGTGAGTTTTGTTGAAGGAGACCAAACAAGTAAAGACTGAGCAGAGACAATAGGGGAGCATTTAAAGACAGAGAGCAATAAAAAGGGGCACGTTCCACTGAGCAGGACTGAGAATGGCCAAACAGGAGGGGATGGAAAATGGGCAGAGGGGTGGGGAAACATCGGGAGAGAGTGATGTGGTAACGAGGGAGAGCAAGAGAGCACACTGACCTTGCCCTGTGCCTCTGATGTGTGCTATGATCCATGCACGTTTGTGAGTGTGTGTTCCTGTTGCTGTGCAGGGACCTGCAGCTTATCTGTGATTAGTAATGCTGTGATCAGCGGCGAGTGACAGTCCTGCCTCCCCGCGGCCTCCTGTCATCCAAAACATGCCTCTTCCAGCCCAGTTCCAACATGAAAGGTAGAGGCCGGGCGACAGGGAGTTATGGGGGCAGAGGTTTGGCGGCTCAGATTAATCTTCATAACCCAGGTGTGTGTGAGAATCTATGTGTGTGCTTTTAAATCTACTAAAGCCTGAGCTGAACACAAAAATGGCATCTCCCGGATTATCCGCATGACTCCCCAGTGCTATGAAATTTTAAAGAACCCTGCTATGAACTCTGCGTCCTGCCCGCCTTCCCTGCTCCTCGGGGAGGAGGGATGTGGGAGTGGAGGTTCTTCTTCCACAGTGCCTGGCCACTGAGGTGTTCATTGAGAGGTGGGGGTAGAGGGAGGTGCCACTCCCCTGGTGCCTCACGGAGGCCTGCATTTGCCCGGACATCTCCCACCTCTGCGCACCCC
Organism: Seriola lalandi dorsalis; assembly: GCF_002814215.2. NCBI lineage: Eukaryota > Metazoa > Chordata > Actinopteri > Carangiformes > Carangidae > Seriola > Seriola lalandi. The sequence continues at coordinate 96,148 of NW_019525047.1, forward strand.
GACGGCTAGCATGACACCAGTGTTCTGTGCTAATGTACTATCGACCCAGCAGGCAGCACGGGAACCGACCGGCAAAAGCCAACACACCATTTTTTCTCCCATGGCTTATTTTTATAAAAGTTGTCTGCCACATACAATGACACTTGAAGGGTGTGATGGCGCGTCCATCTGAAGTGATAGTGTTCAGTTTCTGCCCTGAATAGGCCTCTTCTATTGTGTCGTACTTTCAAGTGAGAAATTTTCAAGTGAGAAAATTTCATTATGTCGGAAGTCGCACAGGAAATGTGTCTTTTTCCAACCACAGAGGTACCTTTTTGTAAAAATATGTATTTAAAAGGTGATAATAATGTGACATATTCTCTTCTCTCTAATCTTTAATCAACACAAATCTTGAGAATTAAACATGTCCCACCTCTGGGGAAGAATGTACAAATGAGTTACGGATATAGTTTGCGGAATCAAAGTTCAGCTGCGCACGGGCATGAGCTCAGAGAATATCTGAACTTTTAGTAAACTCACTTGAAAAGGCGCCAGGATTTACACTTCAACCTCATCACCTGCAAACGCCGGAGAAGAGAGCACTGATGTGCTGTGTAGAGAAATTCTTTCAGTTTTCACCCGCTGATGGGTGAGAAAAAGCTTTCATCTCGTCTGCACCCTGTGTTGGAATCGCTGGGAGAAAAAACTGAAAACTTCAAGAGGTGAGTCGCCGAGTTCAAAGCCTCACGTCGGGCTATGGAAGAACGCTGCTCCTGTTCTCTCTCTCTCATCTGCTCACTTTTCTTTTTCTTTTTTTATTCTATTTTAAGGCAATATTTTATTGTGCGTCTGAATGTACCTTTGCTCAACCCTGCAACCAGGTGATACTCTAATCAGGACCAAGCCGGTGCAAATTCAATAAATACTTTTTTTTTTTGGGGGGGGGGGCTTCCAAAGGAAATTCCCTTTAGAGTCATTTCCTAAAACATGGGATTGTGTTCTCTGTGCACGCTGACGCAGGGAGGCAAAAACTTAAATATCATAGCTTACATTAGACCTTGAATTCCCAAGTGTACTGACACTAACAAATCCTCCAACACAATGCTGGTCTGTGACAGAAAAAGGAAGAGGGGGGGGCTCTCGTAATCAGGAAGTGTTTGGCATTGAGCGATGACGAAGCATTGCGCTCATGACGACAGACTCTTGGCCCCCTGCCAAGCATGGTTAAAGCAGTTAGCCCACTGGCCCGGATAATGTCATCATAGTATGTGAAGCTGTTCATTTCCCCTGGAAGAGTACACGATAGCAGGTTTCTAAGCAGCGGGATAATGCAAATTGATGCAGTTAAGTTTGCTTACGTTAGCCGCTGTAAATTAGACCAAGTGAGGCTGTAGCTGCAAAAGCCCTGAACGTATTCAATTGTCAACGGGTGGATATTGTTCCTCATGAGTTTCTTTTCATTCGTAGCAGAAAATTTGTTTCATTTCCTGTTTCATAAGATGCACAGTCTCGGTTTAAATCACAGGTACAACAGCGCGCAGTCTTTACTGCCGCCGCTCGCTCACCTCCGGGGAAGCCGTCCCAAATCTCCAGTCTGTCGTAGCGGCAGAACACACCAGTAGGGGGTGTCGGGTCGGGCTCCAGCTCGAAGCTCTCGAACTCCAAAATGATCTCGGACATCTTCGGGGCGAAGATCATGAAAGTGCAGTCCAGGTTGTTGGGGTACTTCTCTGGGAACCCGGGTGACTTTATGACGCCGCTGTTGGAGGTGAAGTTCCTGGAGCATTCGGGACCTGTAGGAAGGAAGAAGGGAGGAAACGAGAGATGAAGTGAGAAGATGAGAGGAGACGGGGACAAAGGCAGGGGTGGGGACGATTCCTTTGACTGACTGTTGGTTAAGTGATCTGTTTTGTGTGGCTTTATGTGGTGGGTATTCAGACGCTCTGCCTCCCAGCTGGTCTATTGAGTGGAGGACAGTTTATAGCCCATAGATGAGAGACCACCTTGATGGTTTCTTCTATTCACTAAAGGCTACATCTGGGTCTTAACTCCGCTCGCTGTGGACTCACTATGGGCCTTTTTCTCCCTTCCCCTTTTCACAAACGTCACACTGTTTCATCACTATGTGTGTGTGTGTGTGTGTGTGTATGGGGGGGGGGGTTAAATCTGTTATTCCTGGAACATCTAGACTGTAAGTGTAAACATTAGTGAAAGGCCTCAATCACTAGAATTGGAGAATGATGAATAAATGGCTTGATTCACACTGCAAAAACCTCTCTTTGTCACTCACACACACACACACACACACACTCATCAGGACACGTCTGTGAAACATATGAGAGGTGCTGAGGCAAAATTACAGTGTCAGTGATGGAAGGCGACGGCAATGACTATATATACATCAACACACGCTCGCACACGTTAACACACATTTTTACACAAGGGAAAGTCAAAATATTTATTCACAGCTCCCCGGAGAGCTGCCTTTCAGCTGATGACGAGCATTAACACATTTCTCATGTCAGCCACTTTGTCAGAGCATAAAATGATGATTTGAGAATGAGTGACACGTGTTAAAAAAAAAAAAAAGAAAAAAAGAAGATTATCAGCAGGTGCAGGGAAAATTTAAAGAGCGACAGAAAGAGAAATGTTCACAATCCTGGACTCAAGCACTGGTCCAGAGTGTTACTAAAGCCTGGCTGCACACAAACACACATAACATACACCAGCAGGAAAAAATAGAGGACTGTCATCCAGGGCAATTATTTGGAGCCATTAGTGGCAGAAATGTGCCCAGGATAACGTCATTTTCACGCCAGTCTGACAGCCGGCATGACGGGTGCAGATGGTGCCGATCGAGACTAAAATTGCAGGGAGTTATCTCCTGATAGAGCCTCTGTACTACAGTCATTGCAGCTTAAATGAATGTGGCAAACTGCTTTTTCCACTGTCATTCAAGTATCTAACTGGGCTTCTAATTCAAGACCATCAGGCCCACTTCAGCATGTCCACCGGCGGAGCGAGTGAAGGGGAAACGAGAGCCATGTTGACTTTTCTATCTCCGCAAGTTGAAAGCCGCGGTGTTTTGACTCGAAAGAGAGTTGACATTTAGCGCAGCGGCTAAAGTGCGGCTTTCAAGAACAGTGGACACCATTAATTTCACAGCTTCCCCACGTATTTACCACCGGAAAATAGAGAGATTTTCCCCGAGATTAAAGGGTTGCTGCGATGGTACAGTTCTGCACTTTAGTTCGCCGTATTCAGGAGAAGTGTCAGTCAGAGTTGGGGAAAAAAAAAACTATAGTTGCAAGCTGCTTCTTTGAAAAAGGCGCCCCTGGTCCCCTTTGTGCTTGAGAGAGCAGCAGCATCCAAAGTGCAACTCAGGTCAGTGTGTTGAATTTCCTGTGGATACCGTCTCAGAGCTCCACTCTCTATCCATTTCATCAGCCCCAACCTTGACCCTTATCTCAGCTCAGCAGTTGACACAAACAGATTTGGTCTTATTCACTCTGAAAATCATTGAACTTTTCCATAATATTCCATCAGTATCAAGCTCAGTACTTAATGACATTTTATTGAGTTGCTGCATTTGTGAAATTTGGAAAATGTTCAAGGACTTATTCCGAAGTTTACTTTACATATCTCAACATCACCGTGTTTCTATGTTCTTGCTGAATCCTCATGACCCAAAGACAGATTCCACTATTGTCGACTGCTGTGTGTCCGCGTTAATACCCCCCCTCCGAGAAAAGGACAGAGCCAAGACATCACAACAAAATAGAGTGGCAAGAGAAGACAGAGCGCTCTGGTCAGTCCCACCGGCAAGATAATCATCCAACAGATCTCTTTTATCTAGTGTCTCCACACAGGAGGGCTCTCGTCCCCAGCTCCCCTCGCTACACCCAGGATGCTTTGCGCTGATGCCTGCGTTAGACTGGTTCAGTGATGGCAGTCACGCTCCTCTGTGGCAGCGTCTGTACGTATAGCATGTGCGCATGCATCTTTGTTGACAAGGAGCTTCAGGAGACAAATATATCCCGTTGTCAGCCAAATGCTTCCTCCCTGCCCCTCACTCACTCTCTGTCTCGCCCTTGTTTTATCGCTGCAGTTGGCGGTGTCTCTCTCCCGGCAGATTTATCGCCTCGACAGCGAGAATGGGGAGAAAGAAAAGTTTTGAACCGGGACATAGAAAGGGTTTTGTAAATATGACAGGTAACAGACGCGAACAAACGCTGGTTTGGCCTCAGTGTACCCGGTGTTCCAACCTCTACTTTTAAATAAACGGCTGGATTAACGACGGGAAGTGAGGAGAGAGAAAGAGTGGTAACCTTGAACGCAAAACATTTACTGGCAACCTCCAACCAGGCGCTCCAACCTTTACTGCCGGCAGTAATGGATTCTTTTAACTCTCGTTTATATCGAGCCCCTTCTCCTCTGGACGGGGGAGTAAACAAATGTCAGTCCCACTCGCTCGCTGACTGATTAGAGTTTGTTTAACGGGACAAGTTGTAGCCAGCAAAATGATATTTAATGGAGATCTGATTTCAATCTTTGCAAGTGTTAGAGGTTTATAATAAATCTTAAATAAATATGGTTTCGGCATTAAGGGAGCAGGGCGCCTTTCGGCTGTTAGTCTTTCTGATGACTTGTCCTCTATGTCTCTATTAAGCCGTTGCTCTAAGTGCTGAAAGCAGAGCAGAGACTGGGCGTTAATCATTAGAACAACACTGTGCCATTGAACAGGCATTAAATGTGACAGCCTCTCGCTATTTTCATTTTTAGATCTGTCTCTCGCTGCCTCTCCACATATCCTCTCTTCATTCTCATCTATGCATCCCTCTCTCCTCAGTCGGGGTTATTAGTGGCCGGAGCCGTAAGGACTGAAGGTGTTGTTCTTGGACTGCTAACTAAATCAACCACTGTTTATGTTCCATGTCTCTCTCTGGCTGATCATTAGCCCAGTTCACCCCCTCCCCAACCTCTACCCCTCGGCATTCACCCCCCCACCCCCACGCTGTCCTTACACCACACCGACAGAGGGATCCTTCGCTGGGGGAGAATTAACTCTTTCAACACTAAATCAAACATTAACCTGAAGCTTGTGTAAGTGCCAGTCACTGAAACAGATGGAAAGGCAGGTTTATTCATACACATTCACACACACACACACACACACACACACCCTGAGGCACTGCACTTCTGACATGGTATTTAGTGCGTTGACTGTGCCTGGAACGTCACTTCCCCCCTGTCCAATGAGGGATGACACAGTGCTGATGGGATCCGGGGGGGTGGGGGGGGTGTGCTCCCTCTGGCTCCCCTTAAAGAGATTTGTTGTCTTAGGTTTCCATGAGGGCTGCGTGTGTGTGAGTGTGTGCATGTGTGTGTGTGATGACAGTACGTCTATATGCCAGATGTGACCTATGCCATCAGGGTGTGCCGTCCATGAAGGCAGAATGTACCCTCTATTAAGCCCCACCCGACACACACACACACACACACACACGGACGCACACCTTGAAAGTGTTTTCACAGGTGTGTACTGAGAGTTAATGTGCCCACATCATGATGTCATAACAAACAGGGCTTTAGTGTGAAAGATGGTGTTTTTTTGTATAAGGAGGAACATGATAGGCCTCCCTCCGACAGTCACTCTGCTGAGTAATTGTGAGGATGAGCTTGTATGTGTGTGTGTGTGTGTGTGTGTGTGTGTGTGTGTGTGTGTGTGTGTGTGTGTGCGCAAGAGGGAGGGAGGGGGCTGCCAGCGGCACTATCTCTGCCTCCTCGCCCACTTCAGTGGGCCCTCAGCCAGCCTTGATGTGGCTCTGAGCAAACTGTAGGGCTGTTAAAAGAAAACATATGCTGTGTGTGCGCAAGCTTCTTCTTAAGAGGATGGATGTTTCCAGAAACACTTGAGGATTTTAAGTGAAATCCAGTCAGATAACGGGATAAACAGAACGACCAGGATTTCGGTGGAAGGTCGCCGACCTCAGAACTTTGTGGGGCTGCCATAATGAATGTTTGTCCACACTGGTTGTTATTTATCATGTTTTATCACCATTTCTAGACTGTCTGGAAGTGGAGGGGCTCAGTAAAAGACACACTCAAACACAACCATCTTGCTAATCTTCTCCCATCAGTTCAAATATTCCTCACTCTCTGATTTATCCCTTCTCTCTATCTCCCAACATCTCACTCTTGCCGGCTCTTGCCAGACTTCAGCCAGTGGAGCGAGGCTGCCAATTTGCAGGCTATAAAATAAATAGCCCATGCTAATTAAGATGGTTGGATGGGATTGAGGAGCGGAGAGGAGTAGAGACTGATGCGGAGGCGGCCACAGAGAGCCGCAAAACAACCTGTTCTCTTCCAATTAGACACTTCGCAGGCTACCGCTGATGAAAGCCCGGGCTACAGACGCCAGCATGTTGACTTGTGTGAAAAGTGTATTTACATGGTTTTACAGCTGAAGTGGGTAAACCTGCACGTCCAAACACCGTACATATGATCCCTGATTTGAGGAGCACATCTTTACATATATTTGCTTTGTGTTTGTATATTTATCTTCCATGTGACCTTTGCTTGTGTGAGATGAAAGGCAGTACCAGTCCTGGAGGTTGAATACCAGTGATCTCCAGGCCTATAATCACGGTGATAAACAGCCTGCATTTTTTCCATTCGCCTTCATTGGCATGCATAAGCGCGAGCCTCCCGTTCCTCCATCCGTTATCAGAGCATCTGTGTATCATCATTAACGTTACATGTGTTAGCCAACACAATGTTTTCCCAACTAATACCCTGCTTGTTGATAAGCTGTGCTAATCAGCTAGCTTTGTATCTCTCTCTTTCTGCCTGGTGCTCTCTCTCTCTCTCTTTCTCTCGCTCTCTCTCAAACAAACACGGCTGTTAATTGATCTCAGAGCCCCGTTCTTGGCGCCGCAGTAGTTAAAACGGAGAGTAAACTCAAAGCATAATGAAGGTCTGGATACACTAAGGAAGCAAGAGGAGTGAAAAAGTTCTGTCCTGGGTTTAATCTGCGGCAACACCCCTGGAGCCCCCCCCCCCAGTCATAACTTCCCTCTGGATTCCATCAGCAAAAAGCACAGATCCTGATCTAGCTTCAACTCTCTGGTCCTGACTTTCTATCTTACAATCCATATTTCTTGCTAGATCCATATTTCCTCATATCTCAGCGCCGTACGAGTGCGTTCAGCAGTTTCTCCCCTAGCGCAACTGGGCCTGTAACACGCCTCATTTATAATCACCCCAGGCTAATAGATGAGAACGGGAAATACCAAGAATTTAGTAGATTTAACCGGCCCATCGAGGGAAACGAAGCAGCATTGATGAGTTTGCGTATGCTGGGGCGGAGTGTCGCTTTGATCTCCTAAATGGACGCACACTCCACCAGCTGCCCCGCCGTGGTGGTGACATGCACAAAAGCCCAGACACACAAACACAAGCACAAACACACACTAGCTCAGATTAAAAGGAAGGAGGGACCTTGCAGGGCCATTCATCTTGTCTCCGAGGTCACAGGGGCCGTCCCATAGAGTGCTGCTGAGGTTAATTAATGAAAGTGGAGTCTGTAGCACCTGTCTGCCTACTAGTCACTCTACAGATATGTGTTGTCCTCCCCCTGCTTCTTTTAGTCCAAACAAAGCAAGGCAGCCAACAACAGGACATACTCCCTCATGTCCTGTTGTGTTCAGATAGACATCCCCTCAAGATATTTGTGGTTTATCATACCTTATTCCTGACTAAAATTACCCAGAGTTCTTAATTTTAGGTTGAACACAAAGGGAGGAACCTCAAATTGATGAGATACCGTAGCAGCACTCAGAAACATGAGGAAGTGAAAGCATTTCCTGAACTTAAACACTGTTAAAGGGCCCATAATTTACATTTTTCCTGTGTTTTATTTGAAGTGTTGATCCATCAGAAGACATATTTGTGGTTTTAAGAACCAAAAAGCATCTCAATGTAGTTTTCTCTGGAGCTCTAGTAAAAACAGGTCAGTGAGCCAATCAGAAAAGAGGAGGCTCTGGGCCTCTCCTCTGATTGGCTGACTGTTTTCTAAGTTATCAAATGAAAATAAAGCAGATTTCAGGTAAACACTCAGAGAAACCAAATCTTGCAAGGTTGGGTGGTGGGTCCATGTGGGTGGGGCTTGGGGCCTTGCTGAGAGCGGTGACTGCTTTGTTGTGACATCACAAAGCAACAGAAGTCCTGACGGCTGGTTTTAAGGCTCAGTTTCTGAATACAGGTTGTGAGCATTTCTCTGTGGACCGAGCGCTTTGATACTTTCACAGTATTAATAAAGAAGCTAGACCTGATCTATAATCAAAACAGACATGGAAATCTACCTTTATACAATATGGGACCTTTAATTGTATTGAAGTCACTTTCTCCAGAACCAGTTAGTCACTGGTTATAATGGCAAGCTCCTGTCCTTGCTGTGCTGGTCCTAACTTACCAATAAAACAATAAACCAACACCTGAAACAGCATTTGTTGAATCAAAATTCAGCAAATTATGCCCTTGCTTATTATACAATATTTCACATCAGACAAGAATTGCTACAATTATGGAACATATGGGGCTATGATTCATTGGTTTTGAATGCAGCATATTGCTTGCCATATTGTGATTGCATAATTTGATGCTCTGTTGCTTTGACTAAATCACAAACAAACCATGAAATTAGACAGAGAGGCTCTTTCTTGCCCCATTATCAGAATGATTTCTCCAGCTTTCACACCGCATCCTGCTCTGTTGGTGTGATGGATTCAGCTAAAGACAAATCATTCCAAAATGATCTGTGATGTGGCGTCATAACAGTGCTTTCCTACCCTTAAGTCAAGAGCTACTTTAAGAAATCAAGTGAATCATTTTAATATCAATAAATCATTAACATTTTGTTTTAGGCGTATAAGTGCAATCAAGATCAGAGCATCGCTAGGAGAAGCTTCTTGTTGTGTCTACACAGAAAGCACAGCACAAAACTAGAGGATGCTGCTACTCTTCAAGTAGAAATCACTAAAGCTGTTTCTTGCAGTCCACAGATTATCTACAATTTACTGACAGCTTGGTAAATGGAAAGCTACAGGTGAGCTACTAAATGTACCTTGAGATGAGTCTTAATTTTCGTCTCTTTGCAACAGAAAAACAACCTCAAGAGAAATGTGGCTCTAAATCTGAGAGGAATCATCTTTTCTGGACTTAACCAAGGCGGCACACTTATGATGTTAACATCTCCAGTGATGCATCACGTCACGCTTCGCACAGTTTGGGTAAAGTGAAGCTACGGCTGCATTAGGCCACACACCTGTCTTGAAGATCTCATATCGGATGGAGAAGCCTGCTCCGTGGGTCTCGTAGTCAGACACAAACTTGATGAAGAGCTGGTTTCCAGAGGAGACGACCGGAGAGGGGGCGATCTTCCCGCAATACTTCCCCACCAGCTGACCGCTCTCGTCCACGCCGTCCCGCACCTCCACGTAGTCGTACCTGAGCAAGGCAAGAAAGAGAGAGGCGTGTCAGTCGTACTGCGCGTTCAAAAACATATTCTCTTTGAGGTTTGGTTTTCATTTTATCCTGTTGAAATAAACTAGTTAGTTGGCATCTAGGACATTTCTGCTGTGTTGTTTATACTGTGCATGTATGATGACACACACACATACGCATACACATTCATACTCAGAGGAGCACACAAACACAGAACAACACAGCATATTGTGCAGGTAATGTAGTGGAAATAAAACACTGTGTACTAATGAGGTCTCAGGTTAAAACTCAGAGAACAGGTGGGCAGGCTTTGCCTTCATTATATCGACCTGGCACACACACACACTGCAGAGGTTTTGTGCTCCCAGCAGCACCGAGGTCAGGTTTACGTAACTGCTTCAACTTCTGAACTTCAGCTGAACAGTTGTCTATGTCCCGCTCAACCTCAGGATTACACTGACAGCATGTGTGTGTGACTGTTCTATAAGAGACTACGGGAATTGAAAGTGATTATATTTTGGCCTTTGGCTTAAAGTGGTGTATAGACAGAGCAGGTGGTAAAGCTATTAAACATACAACCACACACACACACACTCAAACATCGCATTCAAATGGAATTTCAGACCCACGGCTATTGAAGGGAGCAGCCGCCTAATTGAGTCAGCGCAGAGTTCGGGAGCAGAAGAGGAAAACAGCTTTGAAATAGGATTGGGAACAGGAGCCATGACTGACGCCCACGCACACACACACACACACACACACACACACACACACACACACGGAATCTGGCATGAGAAACTTAAGATGCTAGAGGAGAAAATTTGAGTGACTGGGCAACGAGGGTGGTCTAAACAGCCTCTGGTTATCACTGTGTATGTTTTCAGAAACTTGTTAAGAGGGTACATTAAATGCAATCGAGTTCGTTTTACTCCACTGCCCGCATGAGTGTGCGTGTGTGTGTGGGTGTGTGTGTGTGTGCGTATGTGTGGGTTCAGATGACTTTTCCGTGCTGTGCTTTGACTGTGAGTGACGGGGCGAGCACCGCTCCAAAAGCAGATTTCGGTCCAGGTTTCCTAATTGCCCATAACGTTCGTTCCCGCCAAGTTTTCAGCTCTGAAGGCGACTTAACAGAACATGTTCCTGCCCTAAACCCTGATGACCTGCCGCCGCCCTCCTCCATCTCCATCAGACACCGGAGGAGAAAAATGCAATTCACACACAGTAAGTACTGAAATTAATTCTAATGTATGTAAAGTATAATGCGCAACAGGTGTGCAGACACATGCAATCACACACACACACACACACACTCCTTCTGTCTGTATGTAAGTATGTGCCCTCTGGGCAAAGGGGCCTATTTTCACGGTTTCGCTTGATTCCCAAATTACTGTCAAAACATCAGGCCTCCTTAGCGATTCTGAACACACTTAATTCACAGGATTTCGCACAAAAAGGCGATTTACACTTTGAATGATGGCTCAGGGCGGGCTAAGTCCCTCAGGTGGGGCCTGACATGTATCCACACGCACTGTTTTCCAGCTTTTTCTGTGTTTCCTTCACCTGCCTCAAAGTCAGAAAACATGTTTGTAAAACAGAAATCAAATTACCGGAGGTGATTTGTGGGGGACTTGAGGAGGGAGGGTCTACCGGGTTTCCAAATGCAAAATATAGTAGTGGGAGTCAACTTGTGACGGGGCGAGACAGAGTGTAACTCAATGTGGAGTTGGACAGAAGTAGCACTGCTTGAAATTGCGTCCCCTGAGGAGATGCGGTGGATGACTTCACTCATCTCTCTGTTCAGAGACGGTGATCTGAGGTGATCCGAGCTGTCAGCATGCATCAGGTGTCTCCTCTTTTTCTTTGTCTCTCCTTTAAATTTTTATCGTCTCGGGTTAAAGGTTTGCTATGTGGCGAGAAAGCCGCCGTCTGTCTCTAAAAGACCCGATATCCAGCCCTTTCTTCCACTCCATGCAGACATTCATTACAAGTCTCATCAAACACTGTCTGGAAATGGTTTCCCTCCACTTGAATTTATACATTTTAAAACCCTTTATGAGCTCAGTCCTCTCATTTCTGTCGCCTTCTGTGTGAAATCCCCGGCTTGGGTTTGTTTGTTTGGCTTCTCCTCATTTCTCTTTGCTGTGTTTCAGAAGCTTGGCTTCTTCCACAAGTACCACTTTGTTTCAGCTACTTTATCAGCTGCAGCTCTGTAAAAAATACTAGTTACACATGGTGTTTACAATGTTATCCCCCCTCCCTCCTGCTTTGCGGCTAACCGGGCCATAATTTAGTTTAAAGGGCTCCCCTGAAGCAGGGATCGGGTTTCTTTTGTAATGATGTCATTGTCTAGTTTAGTCACCAGAGCAAATATTTATGAGAAAGAATTTAAAGTCTAACCAAAGTTACAAAACTCAGATAGATAGATAGATAGATAGATAGATAGATAGATAGATAAAATACACAATGAAATAAAGTTTAGTGTGTTTCTGCCTGTGGTGAAGTGGTTTGTGTTCATCACAATAGACTGAAAAAATATTCCAAGAAGATGCAGCAGTGTGTTTTCCTCCCCAAATTTGATCTATTTGTGAAATCAATTCCTTTCCTCTCCTCTCCATCTTTTGATTCACAGCTCACAACGGAGAGCATCAATCTTTCTGTAGCTCTGCTCTGTTCTATCAGCAGACTTATAATTCACCTCAGAGTCTGTGTCTCTGCAGCTATCTGACTCCTCCCCTGCAACTGCCAAAAGCTGAGCATTGCCAGACGCCTAAAAAATTGATGCTGAGATGCATCACTGAGATGAAGAAGGAGAGGAGAGCAAGCTGCTGCACATTTGAAGGAGCTGAGCAAGTGCATGATATACTGTGTGCGCAAATGTGTGCACATGCAGATCATTATGCACATTGTGTGGCATTATGCATTTAGTGTAGCATGTAATCATATCTGTGCATGTGAACCGAAGCCAAATAACTAATGTTTTCATTTCGGCTGTCCTCACAGAGAAAATAGTCTTATTGTTGCTTCTATTTCAACTCGTCGCACCTCCAGAAAAGCTGTTTATTGCATTTTTACCCTGGTGCATCATCAGATGGGATGGCCCCCATAAAGGCGGCACAGTGGGAGAGAGGATGCAGATGGAAAGAGAGAATACGCCCTGGGGGGTCCTCACTGTGCTCTATGTGCGAGGACAGACAGAGAGAAAGAAAGAAGAGACCTCTAAAATTTCTCTATTTGTGCCTAAATGACTGGTGCTTCAGCCAGAACTCCTGCGATTCTGCACCAGTGGGTCCACACGCTCCATCCAAGCCCTTATCATCTGGAAGACATTATGGGGAACGCTTGGCGGGGGCAGTCTGACGCCTCCGAATCGCTCTCCTGTTGCCGGCCGTGTTAAATGTAGCTCTAATCCACTGCTCTTAACACCTGTGAGGACTTGCTTCTGGGGTTGAGAGTCTTCATGGAAGACCGGAGGACAGGTAACAACCTCTATCTTGGATCATACAGGAGGAAGATGAACGTGGCCTACTTTTAGGCCCCGGATGGTTTCACGTTTTCGGGGTTTGCCTCTTAACTCCGTCCTCCTGACCTGTCGAGTTAAACTTAGATTCCTCTTCTCGCAGGTGAAGTGTGTGGTGATTTTTTTTTCTTTATGTTGTATCGCTGCTGTTGTTGTTGGTCTTATTCCTCATGACAATACAATCCAGTTGAGCCACGCACCTATTTATCTGTCTAGTCTGCTTTGGGTCTGGGTGGGCCTGTCAGCACGCCACAACACACACACACACACACACACACACACACTGATGATTGCACATACACACACACACACACAGTGAGCTGCCTACCACAGTGCTAATAGTGAAAACGGTTTGCCAACCCAGTGGGGAAATTAAAGGGAAAAAAGAGAGGGGTAGGGGTGTGAGGGGGGGGGAGTGGAGTGAATGTAATTCTCAACGACCTTCGCTTCACCGACTCAAATGTATTAGCTCGCCTTCTTTCTTCAGGCACAGAGAGAAAGCAATCCGCTAGTGTCAAACGAGAACATTAGGCCTCCTCGCAAAGCCAAAGAGAAGGCGACAAACCGCTGGTCTAACAATATAACAGTTATATTGCCTGAAGCTTTCCCATGGAAATAATCTGTCCTCCCTCTATAAACGTCCGCTTGATATGGTTCTACAAAAGCAATACAATCTGAGGCAATGGAATAACACTATGACAGACTGTATAAGCCTCATACAATTGGTTAGAGTTCTTAATCAGACCATTTATAAGCTCCAGCATTCTGTGGGAAAACCCCAGAACAAGAGCTCTTTCTTTGCTATTACTCTCTTTGGTTCAGCTGTGTACGGAACAAATGCCTGACGCTTTTCACCGCCATTTCTCTTTCTGTGGCTGTCACAGTGTAACCCGCTATTGCACGAAAACATGTCACCTACAACATGTCAAAACATCTCCCGAGTAACACAGGTGAAAAGGCCTCTACAACACGCTCGGGACAGCTCTGTGAGGCCCGGGGAGGCTGAGCAGGAAAAGGGGACGTTGTTGTCAGCTGTCAGGAAACTCGAAGCCCGTGACTTCACAGGTTAACGAGTCTCGGCTAACAAACTGTCATTGGGGCTCCAGGAAAACATCATTAACATTTGTACAATGGGGCCCGAGACAAGCTGATCGTCCGACTTACTCTTTCCGAGCCTGGAAGGGACATATCGCTGAAATAAAATGATCTCTTTCTCCACTTTCCCTCCCATACTGCCTCCCGTCTCGCATGTGACATTCATTAACCTGAGCTAGAATAACAAGTTCCTTCTTTCCTTGGGTCCAGTGCAGTTGTAATGACCCAAGCGTCATCTTGCCTGGACACACAAGGAAGAGCAAAAAAAGAAACCTGGGCAGTAAACCAGGTCTACATCTTAATGTTTCAGCCACAAACATTAACCCTGGTGACTTGCTAACATTAAGAGTTTTATAGAAGGGAAAGACCTCATCGTTAAAACAGAAGCTTGACCACGAGGCATGAAAAAATTAGGAGGCTTTTTTAAAGCTGTCACCCTCATCCACTGATGTGTCTCTACTTCTGAATCTGCAGAAAATTATTGCAGGGCCTCAGAATGCGCCAACCCACCGAGTGGGATAAACCACCGACCAATCAGAGCTGATGGGTTCAGAAGTGGTTCCTTGTCGGGGAGGGGAGAAGGGTATTATTGCTTTTGCTCGCCACCACGCTGCCGCACGGATGGATGGAAGATAAAAAAGATGGATATTCCCCGCCCAGACGGCCCAGCTGCACCCGTCCGACGGGCCTCTTTGGGGTGTCACCCCCGGCATGGTTAGACTCAGCGCTGTCATATTTTTAGACGCCGTCGTGGCTGTTTTTGGTTTTGTGGCGGCCTCGGCCACACGTTTGTAAAGCATATTCGCTTTCCTAAACAGCAATTATCATTAGCATTGATGGATTTAACGTGCCTCCATCCATTAGCGTTCCTAATTACACTGTCGAGAGGTCTGCTGTCGCCAACAATCAAATTAATGAATTCAGCTATTTAGGCTCGATTATTGCCCCCCCCCCCCCCCCCGCAACACTCACAATAATCCTTTATTCTGAAATACGAGCACAGACAGAGGGAGATTTCTGCCTCCAGGGGGGGGGGCCCTCCTGCTCACAGATGATGAACACAGACCACCTCACATGTAGGACATAAGTGTGTTCAGCTGACTTGTTTTCCCCTCCCCTGAGCGACTGCGACATGCCTGCAGGAACGGAGCAGAGCTGTGCATCTTTTCAGCTATCCTGATCCACTTCCCTCATTACGATTGACAGATGATATGTAGGTCACGATAATGTGATTATAGAAATGTGAACATGCCTCAGTAGTTAGCCACTTTTTCTATGTGGCATAACACAGCTGACTTGAAGATGAAGCAATCAAAGGTCTTGACGGTTATTATCGATATAAATATATTTATTAAAGAGGTTGATTTAAAAGATTTTTTTGTTTTAATGCATCCTAAAGTTGTTTTACAGTCAGGTCTTTTTGCTGACGTCAGAAAATGCTTCCACTGATGAAAAAGTGAAGAGAAAAATAATAATGTCCAATAATGATAATATTAAAAATAATGTAAGGGAGTTTTTAAACCAGTGAAAATACATCAATGTGCAGTACAGTGCTGATGTGCAAAGTTCAAGAAAGCTGCAGCTGTGAGCAGGGTTGAGAATCTCCATAGCACATCTTGTTATCATGACTGCAGCGAGAAGAAGTAAAATTAAATATAAAACTGCCAATGGCAAAATGGAAATACACATTTAGCACTTTTTCCTGCTAAGTGTGCTTCGGAAATGAAATTGCTTAGCATACAGCAGAGCTCCATATGTATCTTAGTGTGCAGATATGAATATTCAGGCTCTGAATGTATGCTTTTGCAAATGAAGCCACCGACCCTCAGGGTCAATTTCTAAGAAACACTTCATAGAAGTAAAGTCACAGTGTAGTAATGGCCTTATTATATAGTAATTCTGGCTACATACACCCTCTTGTGAAAAACTTTAACATGTTAACAGAGCCAGAAAACTCTGTGATAGGATTTTCAAAGGCCTGAAAAAGAAAAGCAGGAAATTGGTATAAAAGTCTGAAAAACAAGAAAGCAACGCAATGAGATCGAAAGGATGAAAAGACCCGGGTGTTTTGTCAAAGAGGGAAGAGGCAAAGAGAGGGAGGGAAAGAGAAGCACTCCAGCCCATTTCTGGGGCCATTACAGGAGGGAATGACTCCCATTTGTCCCACCTTGACATTTGAGAGGATCTCTGATTACACAGGAGCGAGGGGCGGGCAGAGGTGAGCGAAGAGAGTCCTCCACAGGGGTCTGTGGCGCGGCTCAGATGATACGCCGTCGTTACGACAATGAGAAGTCAAGGGTAAAAATAACAGGGCACTGGGAGTGGGGGTGGGGTGGGGGTGGGGGTGATGTGGCATAGCGGGGCTGACGCTCTGAGCACACTGTCGCCTCCCTGCTCTCGTCGCCCTGCTCACCCTCCAGGGCACCTACAGGGCTCAGTTACATGGATACATGCACACCCTGCAGGGAGGCCTGGTGGATATGACTCCATTGTGCAGACACATCCACATGCATACATTTCCATTAAACACAAAATGAAAATTGGTGAGAAAAACCATGTTTGTACATCTCTTCATTGGGTTCTCTATCTCTTAGACCAACCGTGACTTTCTGATAAACTCCTGGAGGAGACTTGGATCGTGACGCTAATCAAAAGCGTCCAACAACAAAACCCCATTTATTTTGAGTATGTCACACAAAAAAGGTGGTGCGTTTAGGGTTCAGACTATTACTGGATATCCTGTTCATGACTACATGATTGAGCTCCAGGAACCATGTGACAAGAATAAACATGAGGAATCATAAAGATAATTGTTAACAACCTTGAGCCAGTGACCCACTGAACTTTACATGGGACTAAAATTAGTCAAGTGAGCGCTACATGACTTCATGTTTTATGGGCTAAACAATAACAGCGACAATATGCACTCGCCAACATGGAGCGGCATAGACACTCAGACAATCATCTGTCTGTTTTCTGATGCTGTGAGGAGCTAGCGGTGCTCCCCGCCGGATAATGAGCGAGGAGCATGCCGCATTCAAAGATGGCGAGAGGGGCAGAGGAGGAAGAGAAGGGAGGAGTGGAGCTGAGCTGAGGAGGAGGTCAACTAGAGGTAAAACTCTAAGTGCTGTTCTCTCTCCTCTCCACAATGGGCAGGAAGTGAGAAAGAGTGACTGGCTAGGCAGATAGAAAAAGAGAGTGTGAAGGCATGTAAGTTCAGCCGCTGTTAGAGGTGGTGCAGGAATAAAAACAAAAGAGAGGGAATAGTGCAAATAGCTGATAGAGGTAGTTGGCAAACAGTTGTCAACACTGCTGAAGGTTCAGCGGTGAGAAGCTTGCTCTGTCTCTGAGATTCTGTTACATGGCTCTGCAACAGAGAGGAAGCTCGAGGGCAATTGTGGTAATAACTGCACTGGGAATTATTCAATTAAACACCCCATCTGCCCCCCCCCCCCCGGCGTTCTCCCTCTTTCTTTTCTTTGTCCTCCCTGCAGCCTGTGGAGGCGGCGGGGGTTGGAGGGGTTAGAGAGCAGTCTGGGCTGGGCGCTGAATGACCCGGTCATCTGGCTGGACATGCAGCCACTTGGCTGGGAGCAGGGGAGAGTGTGAACAGGCCCTGAGTGAGTGTTATGGAGGAAGAATGGGATTGTCCTCTTCAGTGTAGACAATCCGCACGCATCAGCAGCCACACCTGACCTTAAACCACACAGTAACCTTGAAACAAGACAAGCTATTTCTGGCTCTTAACAGGAAGAGGAAAGGGGATGATGAAAAAGTAAATAGGAGTGTTTTTACAATGGGCACATATTTACTAGCACAGTCAGTTGATCCGTTGCCGCCAGATTTGTGCAGTTTCCTTTGAATGTGGATCAGCCCTTCTTTTAAAACCACATCCTTTATTTCATTCTGATGGCTGCATTGTTCTCGCTGCGTGCAAAGAACTCTGATTTTCCAATGATGCAGCACTTTGAACGCCAAACAGTCCATGCTGCGAGGGCCACATGCCAAGCGGTGCATCTCTTCCGTGGTGCCGGGCAGAGCGGCTGAATGCTTGGCATTACGGGGCTGATCTAAGTGCTGATGGCCGGGCCAGCCCTTGCCAGCATTTGGAGGGCAAGGTGACTCTTCCAGTTACTGGCCCCGTAATCAAACTTTCCTGCCAACTTGGAGCCCGACTGTCAAGTATAGTATCACTTCCATCTCCTTTCTGGTCAAATCCTCGGGGGGATTGTGTAGGAGGAGAGGGTCTTCTTGGCACTTATTCATATATATGCAGGGGTCATCCTGGAAAGGCTGGACAGGCGCCAGAGACACAGGCGTCTAATAACACTTTCAGCACTGCCCTGCTGTGATAATGCCACACAAGGTTGCTGTGAGGCTGAATTTACAGTCCTATTTTACAATTACTGTCAAATAACAAAAGAAATAAAGCCGTGTGAAAAAAAAAAAAATGCAATGCTGGCTGCAAGGGAAAAGAAAGACCACAACTAATGTTGCCAATTTAGTGAAGCGAGATCAAGCAAAGAGCAAACAAAGCCAGCGATTGTGAGTGCTCTAACTCAATCACAGAGCAGTGGGGTACCGCCCCATCAATCACTGTCTGCTTGCCATCCCGGCCGAATCAGGCCGAGCTGAGTGGTGGAGAAACACCAGCGGGCCACGGCAGCCCGCTGTGCGCAAACACGGTGACCGAAAATGACCCCGGGGTGTCTGGGAGCTGAGACAGGAGGGTCCTTGGCTTTACTTCCTACCTACCTTCCCTCTTACCCATTGCAAACAAACTTTACTTCACCCAGAGCCCCTCCAGGGACCTGCTTGATTGTTTGAGTAAAGAGCGATGTGGTCGCTGAGGCCCCCCGCCCCCCACCC
>NW_019525047.1:115131-117225 GCF_002814215.2 Seriola lalandi dorsalis
CCCACCCCTCCCACCTGCCAGCCCTTGAGAATCTGTAAGCACCGGGGCGTTAGGGCAACAAACACGACCACAGCCACATCAATCAAAATCATGAGCCGCATTCAAGGTTAGAACCACTGAAGGAAACATGTCTGACAAGCCTGGACACGCTGTATTAAAGTGTCCACAACTCCCTCATCAATTCAGCTAAAGACTCCCCTCTCTGCCCCTTCTCCTCCGGGGTGGGTGGATAACTAAGACATTGGGAGACAGTGTGTGAAAGTAATCCACCCCTGATATCTGCCCTGAAACCCACATTTCACAAACTGAAATTACCATTCATTCATTCCCCCTCTGTGTCACTTCCTGTTGTTTACCCGTGCAGCCTCATAAACTGAGAAATCAGCATTTGATGGAAAGAAAAGAAGGCGAGAGAGGAAAACCTGTTGCTAATTATATTATATGAGGCAGGGGGTGGGGGTGGTGGGGGGTGGGGTACTTATTGCCAACTGTCCTTTGGAAACAGAAACGCATAATTGAATTACAGCCTCAGTGTTTAATGCTTTTTCGTCGGTGCTGGAAGGAAAACGAGTATGAATTTTCTTACAGTCAATAGATGTGTGTCCAGATAGAGAGCTGAGATTACCAAATGTTGTCCTCTAATCACGAGTCTCTCCATACGGCTCCTTTTCTAGCAATCTGTTTTGGATAAAAAGTAAAAGAGCATGCGGCTGACATCTCTAAGCTGTGTGGCCCGCGGCTCCATTCCACAAGAAACTTCCATATAGGGAAGCTTGTATTGGTTTGGGCCTGGAAAGAAAAAAGAAACGGAAGAAAAAAAAAAAAAAAAAAAAGAATTCGCCAGCCGTGTGCCAGAAACAGCTTAGTGACACTCAATCCCTGGCAAACACGAGTTGCTAACTCCCACATCGAGATGAAAAACAAAACAGGCAGACACGTGACACTGTATGATGCTTTTGTGCTGCCACAGATATGTGACTGAGGCTTGAAATCCGCCGGGTTATTTATGAGCACGGGCCTCGACTCGTCTCTTTCTCCCTTTCCTCGCCCTCCCTCATTCCTCCTTTTTCCTACTCCTCCAATGTGAAGTGGACCTCCCTCCCGCTGTGAGCTAGAGTGGCTCGCCTCCCGGTTGTGGTCAGGTTGTGCATGAATCAAAGTGGTGACAGAGCAGCGGGGAGGATGGCAGATGCCACGGCCAGAAAGCTTTTCAATCAGGCTGCCCTTCCAAGCCGCGGCCAAGGTGAAACACTTCACCGGGAGATGAAGAAGAAAAAAAAAAAAAAAGAACCCTCAACCTGACGGTCACCCACACGCACACACATATGTACCGCAAGCATGCAAGCACACATGTGCGCAGACCTACTTTAATCCTGCTCATTAGCCAGGAAGCAGCCCTTTATGTTTAAAAGAGATGAAGAAGAAGAAAGAGAGTAATGACAGCGAAGGTCAACAGCTTACTGATGCAACATCTCTGTCTGCTGTTCTGTCTTTTCTGCCCTCTGGTTAATTAGCAAGGTGAACACTTTACATTTATCAGCACTGCAGCTCTCATTCGCTTTGAATGGCTCACTTGCCTCATTAATGGTTCTGTTCTGCAGGTGGAGAATAGGACGAATAGATTGTAAATAGACATTTAAGATGTGGAACGTTTCTCTGGAAGTTTTTACAATGATGACAAAATACGGTTTGGTATAATTTCTGTGAAGTTCAAACAAAATATATTCAAAGTGGGCTGCTCTTTGAGATGCGTTTGACAAGCTCTTTTTTTTCAAGACGCACTGTTTCATTTGATTTCCATTGTTATGAACTGTGGGAGTGCGTTGCTGTGGAAAATACCAGGTGCATAATTTCAGCTGCTTTTGTCAAACCTGGTAGTTAAAAGAAGTGGTGTCGCCCTAGGCACTCTTTATTTTGCTGTGCCTATTTTGAAGCGTCACTTTCAACCCCCTTCCCCTCCCGGCGTGGATGCCTCTCTCTGACATTCACTTTGAAAAGAAGTACATATCAACAACAGAAATAAATGTCCGCTAACAGGCCATAAGTATCTCCAACAATCTATGTCACTCCGAAGCCCCCCCCCCCGCCCCCCCC
>NW_019525047.1:117245-120199 GCF_002814215.2 Seriola lalandi dorsalis
CCCCCCCCCCCCGGCCCCCAGAGGTCACAGCACTTCCCGTCTTTAAAAGCCACCGCCACCACCACCGGCCTGTTAAAAAAAGGTTCCTCTTGCATTACTGCCGTATTTATTTCCTCCATGACAACGGCTGATAAATGGTCACGCAGCCCACTTCTCCTTATTTGCCCACGGTTGCCTTGCAGGGGGAGCGTGAGAAGAGCGGTTAGCTAGGGAGGAGTTATTCCTCCCTGCTCCCCAGCTGTGAAGCTCCACTGCTCTTTCCCGTGGAGCTGCTTCATGCTATTCAGGTGGAAGGGGAACAGGGGATTAGGGAAAGTGGCCAAGTAGCCTCCTCTGCCCACTCTCACTTCCTAAGAACAGGTGGCCCTCTTTGTTGTGCGCTATGACCATATGAGTGGAGTTAGCGGGATTCCACATGACAAAGAAAGAGCCAACTATAGATCTAGAATAGGTTAATACTGCACTCCCCCTTCCCCAGGCTCCTGTTAGTCATCTCTGGAGTCCCGGCCTGGTCAGGAATGCCAGGAGGGGCAGGATGTCTATTGTAGAGGGTACATAGCGGAGAATGTTTGCCTTCCCAGCAGGCCAGGCAGCTCCACGGGGGCAGCTCAGCAGGAGATCAGAGTGGAAGGGGCAGAGGGACAGAGAAAGGGGATGACTACAATTAAAAAGAGGGGAAAAAGTGCTTTTCCAAGCTTTGGGTTACAGGCTCCTACAAGCAGGGGGGCTCTCGCGGACTTTTGAAGTGTGGCAGGGCAGCAGACTCTCGCTGACTTTCTGCAACAGTCTCCC
Organism: Seriola lalandi dorsalis; assembly: GCF_002814215.2. Taxonomy (NCBI): domain Eukaryota; kingdom Metazoa; phylum Chordata; class Actinopteri; order Carangiformes; family Carangidae; genus Seriola; species Seriola lalandi. The sequence goes on from NW_019525047.1 coordinate 118,038, forward strand.
CCACAAAGAGGGGTGCTTGAGAAGGCATTCCTCGAATATCTCTACTGCCTAGTACCACCCTGCCATACATCTCATCTGCTGCTCAGACTGTCACAGTGGAATTTCTGTGAGGTCCAAAAAATACTATCCAGACGGAGAGAAAAGCAAAGAAATGAGGGAGGGCTGAGAAAAAAAGGAGACTCTCTCTCCCTCTGTTTTTAACCCCTCTCTCCTGCGCCTCCAAAACAAACAGTGCAGCCTTGACTGGCTGGCTGACTGGCTGCAAGGGAGTTCAGAGTGCTGGAGAAGTACGGGAACTGTTTTTTCAGTCTGGTCAGCAAATCTGATGCCATCAATGATTCATAATGTTGTCAGGAGTAGGCTACATCATATCTATAGAAAGCTGGAGAGGAGAAGGTGGAGAGAACAGCCCCGCAGCTCAGGATGAAACGCTCTAGTTTGAGTGAATTCAAAACTCTGGAAACTCCAACTTCATCCGACTTCTACACAGAAAATATTACCTCAACAATAAGAACCGCACTGCGTCTTACAAATTAGATCAATTGCCCTTCAATCTGCCTTATGTGAAACCTGTCTGCCACTTGTTTAGATTCAAATCCACTGAAAGCTCAATTTTTCCTTCAGATGTCGGAGCTGCCACAGCCAGACGAGGCTGACAGCCACAATCAGATAACAGAGAAACAGAACGGGTGTGTGGGGAGGGGGGCGGCGCAGAAGCATATCTATTTACTTCAGTTTTCACTTGAGCTTAGCTAGTGCATTCCGCTGATTTTTCAGAGCGAATTGGCTTCAAATATTTGCCTTGATGCCGGCTGCGCCTTTCGCCTCAAACTTCATTAGCTGCAGGAGCGGCGAGGGTGGCCCCTGAAACTCCACTCTGTGAGAGTCTACAACGGTGCGTGAAAGGTAAACACGTTCTGCATTCAGAATCACAGGGCTCACTTAGTCTCCTTATCTCTGTGATGAAGTGTTTTCCTCCTCCAGCTCTCAGGATACAGGCCTCTTCACTTCCCCAAACAAACCTGTCAAGGGTAGCGCACACGTGCAACAACACCGCCGCAGCCAGACTCCGCTCGGATGAAGGCTGTTTTTCTTTTTACGAGCACTACTTTGAGTGCTTCTTGTTTGGTTTGCTGATAACAGCCATGTTGGGGAACATGTGGTGCATATGTGTTCCATTTGCCCACTAATTAGATTGCAAGGCAGTGCACTGAAGCATGCATTGTAGCCCCCACCCCCTGCACCTCCACCCACTCTGCCAGTCCATCAGATAAGGAAGCCATTCTGACTCTCATCAGTTTCCATTATGTAAGGGCAGCTTTTGGTGAGTGGAGTTGCGACAGGGAGTCTGATGAGTCCAAAACAAATCATACCCAACTACTGTCTACAGATACATAAGTGACTATTCCATTGCTTATAATTGAGTTACCTATGACATGCCTTGTCAGCGATTAACACAATAACCCACCCTCATGTTACACAGTGCCATGATTTAAAAGAAATTAAGGGGGGAAAATGGAAAATGGATTTCACTCAGTGGCTTGTCTTTGCCGGCTAAAGCCAAAGTGAAGCCGCACAAGGTGGAATATATTGTGAAGTGGAACTGAGGTCCCAAGAAAACCACAAAAAATGAAACGGTCGACCACATTAAAAATAGGAAAAAAGCTGTGGGTCAGTTTGACCCCGTTTCCCGGTGCAATCTCCGCGTGGCCCACGTGGATCAGAGACTCACTCAAGTTTCACAGCCTGGCTCATTTGTTAGATTATCCTCCAGACTGGCAGCTCCTCTGACCTCACTATTGGTTGTGTTGGTGTCAAATGTAATTAATGTGCACATAGAAAGATATACAAGAGGAAAAAAAACTGATGATGAGACTGAGAGGGAGATACTCACAGATGCAAACACATCCACTGCACAAACTTCATCTGCTAACAAATTTATGAACAGCCAATTAACTGCCAATCTGCAAATTCGGTGGCTGCTGAATGAAAGAGCAGAGCTAATTTGAAAATGATACATCGATGGATCACTAAACTCCAAGCCCGCCCTCCTCTCAACCTGGAAAAAAGCTGCCTTCCTTGCGCCTGCGGGGACTGAATTCTTTTTACTGCGTGTGTTTAGACACAGGAAATTCATTCCTGACTAATTTGATTAGCTCAAG
>NW_019525047.1:120219-152799 GCF_002814215.2 Seriola lalandi dorsalis
CCTACTCATACCCCATTCCTCGCTCTCTGTTTCTAACTGAGGATCGTAGACAGTTTAATGGTCCCGCCGGTGCTGAAATTGGACCCAAAAGAAGTGTCAAGGAGCAGCCGGGCTCAGAGAGACAACACCATTCCCTCTGCCATAAATCTCTGACAGCAATAAAGAAAAGGTTAAAGTGGGATTGAAATCCGGGATTAAAGAACCAAACCCCTGCAAACGTACACCGGGGCCATTCAAGGAGCACAAAAGACGCGTAGGGTCCAGGTTTTTCTTTCGGGTGGAACAGGGATACAGTAACAAGATCCAGCAAAGCCCCGTACTCTCCCGAGCCCTGCAGCGTAAACAAACAGCTGAGACCGAGCGGGGCTGAGGCACCGACACACGCACACACACGCACACACACAAAAACCCCACACACAATCACGGACACACAGACAAGGCAATCAGAGCGAGGCTTTCTGCCCAGGCAAGGCTCACCTCAGGGCACCGGCACTGACACAGGCTCATCACATTACTGTCTGTCTCCGGTTTCATCGGCTTAAACTATCTCTCTGACAACAGGTTAGCTGCTCAGCCTTTTGTCAGATGTGACAGCTCGCGGCTTACCAGTCAAATAAGGATCAGTAACTACCTGTAACTGAGAGATCCACCTTAAAAGAGTTATTTCACCTCGTTTTGAGTCGAAAGAAATCCCAGAGGAGGAAGGTAATTGTACTTGTTTCGAGCTCTGACATTAACAGAGCGACTGCCTCATTAAAATAAACTGAAATTTGTTCTTTAATGTCATCCATTCCTGCAATTTCTCGCTTGTTTTGGAGAGTAATGGGATTTTATGAAAGTAAATGGCTTATTAAGATGGACATTTTTTTCAGTTAATGGCCTCTAGTGAGTTTTTGGCCCCTCGGCTCTGCCCCCAGAAGCCTTCTGCAAAAGTACCGTAGCTCAAATCAGTATTATAGCCCGGTGACTTCATTCTACAAAGACGAGAAGCGAGGACACTCCAAAACCAAACGGCAGGGGTGAGACATTCCTGCCGCCCTATGTAGTGCCAGAGCGGGAATACATCAACACTGCCTCACAGAGCCAGCGGACACTAGATGGCGCAGTTTCATGTGCAATATGCATAAGGGAAGGGAGGGACGCACGCACGCACGCGCGCGCACACACACACACACACATAAATGCAATAAACCTCACACGAACTGTATATAGAAAAAACACATGTATACAATATTAAGAAATCTTAAAGTATGTATTTGTGTGTGAACAGCATATGTTTGGATTAAATTATTTGTCACAGCCTCTTCTAGTGTTGTGGTTCCCAGAAGAAAGTCAGGTCTGGGGCCAAGTAGGTGTGTTTTAGATGTTTCAGAGACAGTTCAGTTACTGTAATTGTGTTATGTCATTTGATTGCAGAAGAAAAATATGTGAGATTCACTATTCTGATCAGAGGTTTCACCCTATCCAACATAAAACTAACTTCAGATCAGACTGGGGGCCCAAGGGACAAAATCTCACAGAACCAACGAGCTGAAGAAAAAAAAACAAAAAAAAACACATCTGCTTTTCATAGACAAGATGGCTAACTCATGTTGTACTTACTTGCACTCCCGGTCCTCCAGATCGAAATGCGGATTGAAGTTGATGAGGATCCGCTGGTGAGGACCAGGCGCCGAGATCACCCACACGCATCTCTGAGAAGGGGGATAAGACATGGGGTATCCGGGCGAGGTGAGGTAGTTGGCAGCTGAGATCCTGATGTTGCCTCCACATTTGTCTGCAGAGGCGAGTGAAAGGAGTTCATTAAAGAAAAGATGGGAATTTGGCTGATCTATGGCAGCTTACAGGACTGCCCCTCACACAACTACAACACAAACTTTATCTATCTATCTATCTATCTATCTATCTATCTATCTATCTATCTATCTATCTATCTATCTATCTATCTAGTGAAGAAAATCCAATTCAGCCATTTTACAAAGTCAAATTGATGAAGACAAACAAATATTAAAGGGTCTGTATGTACTTTGGTATTCTGTATTATTAATAATGGTAATACTGGGTCTAACAGAATAGAGTATTGCTTATGATGAGCCCATGAAGTAGACAGTTGTTTCATTCTTCTTTTGGTTCCTTACATAAAAATGAGAAAGGGGGCTTTTAGGTTTCAGTTTGATGCAGAGTACAAACAATCCAAAAAAAAAAAAGGTCTGAAGGGAAAGTTTTGTTCTGCTGAAGCCAAAAGTCACAAGGTCCCACAGTTTGCTCCTTTAAACCTGCCTCAACAGTACGTTTCATCATCAAAAGGAATAATCCTTTGTTTTTTTTGTTTTTCAGAGGCCTGCTGCTGCCATTCACATTTATCTTCATTTGCGCCTGTATTCATCCTTTTATTACAAAAGCCTCCACCATCTGCTGCTCTAACCTGTGCGCACACCTCTAAAAAAATCAATTAAATTGGAATAAAGCGAATAAGGTAAAAAAAAAATAAATAAAAAAAACTGCGCAAAGCTTAAATGAAACTGATGCTGCGAGAAAAGAACTTGGGGAAGTTCAGCGTGACTCTCAGAAATACCCAACAGTTTGGTGACTGATAGCTGGACGGAATCCGATTTCAATCATTTAATAAACTCTGAAAGAAAAACGTTATGTTTCTTAAAAGTCTCACAAGATTCTGTAATGGGCACTGAATAAATCCAATAAAGCCATATTTAAGAATAGGGGCTTTTAAATTGTGTTATAGGAGGTAAACAACGTTTTCACAATAAACTCATTATCCAACAGCGTATCACAAAGAACATCACAGGAATATTTTAAATATTCGAGAAAAAAGATAAACAAGAAAAAAGAGGAAACGCAATTAAAAGATCTCTATAGAAAGAAGAGGGGGGTTTCTATAAGCGTTGGCAGAACGATCAGGTGAGCGACCTGCGCGTTTGCCAGAAGATCAGCGGAGATCGGAGAGAGCTAATCTTTTAAAAAAATATTGGGATTAGTAGCCTTGCAGAGTACATAAAGGCTTTATTTAAATAGATATCAGATGTCACTCTTACCGTTTTTGAAAGCCTTGACCACCAAGAGGATTCCCATGAACAGGATAAAGACTAATCCACAATGCATCCTTGTTTTATCTCCAAAAAAATAAAATTACGCATTCAAAAAAAAATCTCAAAATGAAACTCCTCCGAAAGGTTTTTGGTCACGTATTCTTCTTTTCTCCTCTTAACTCGGTAAATAAAGCACAAGTGTCTCTTTTAACGAAGTTGGAACTGATCTGAGTGCGGGCTCAGGTCGCTGGCATCCTGTCATTCAGCTCCTGTTTCCTCTCGCCTGTGCCGGCTGCGCTCCTCTCTCCAGCGCCGACCGTGCCATATCCTCTCCAAAGAAGCCAAAGCGCGAGGAATATGAAGAAATGACCCACTCCCTTTGCGTCCTTACTCCGTCAAACGATGCCCGGGATGCAGGGGGTAATCCTTGGCTGTGGAGGTGAGAGAAACAGACGGATAGATGTGAGCAGGTTATGAAAGCCTGATGCCGCCGTGCGCACTGGACATGCCCCCCCGAATCTGTCCAAACCTCTGCCGATACGTATAAGACTATAAAGGCACGGATACACCCCTTCCCCAAAGTGTGACCGCTTCACTTCTATAGGCTCAGAGCGGGGAGTCGAAGAGGTTTATGATTGGCTTGATTACAAATAGCCAACCTAAGTGGTAAAAGCCCCGTGTCTTTATATGTAAGCGGAGCAGCACACTGAGTCACAGAGCACCAGCAGTCCGTTAAGTGACATGACTCTCTCTCTGTCTCCCCTTCTTCCTCCCTCTCTCTTTTACTCACTCACTCACTCACTCACTCCTCTCTCTCTCTCTCTCTCTTTCTCCCTCCCTCCCTCCCTCTCTCTATCTTCTCTTACAAAAGGGGAGTTAGACATTAATGGAAGATGTAGTGACACGACAGGACACCCTGTAGGAATATTTAAAAACACACACACACACACACACACACACACACACACACACACACACACACACACACAAAACGGGTTATTGGGAGAAAATGCCGCCATGAATCATTTAAAAAAATGTTCTATTTTGAATTTGGATTGTGAGGAATACTGTGGGAGTATCTCCTCAGGATGTCCTCTTCCGCTTCTATGTGGGACTGATCATTATACGTGACACACTGAACTGCCTATCAACAGAAGTTACTCATAAGACTGATTCCCCGGCTCAGATGGAAACATGTCTGTACTGCAGTGCTTATTCTGGGCCCAGTGTTTTTCTTTTTTTTCTTTTTTTTTTTGCGCAAGACCTAAATAAGAGAAAATGTTTTCTGTTATTTTTTTTCCCTCCTTGTCGATTTCTTTTATGCACCAGCAGCTATCCAGATGCGCCCGACCGTTAAAGCCTGCCCCACAACAGTGACACCATTAAACTGGCACTCCGAAATTTAGGGAAAATCAATTAAAGCGTATATTATAGTAAGCCTCGGTCGTTTACTCCGGGCTGCCCTTACTGGGTCACACTGCACAAAAAACACCGGGGCCGGCTTGTATAAAGCAACCTGAGCCTGCACATGCTCTCCTGTGCTGCACAATCATTCACAAACACAATGCATGGCAAAACATGTTAATGAAAAATGACTCTTAATATGTAGGGATGTTGTAATTTGTACATTTTAAAAGCACAATATAGATGGCCCTAAAGCAATAATGGGATCATATCAGCCAAATGTTTCAAACTGAACGTGATATCATGGAAAATAAAGAAGAGGAAAAAAAAAAAGCTGTTGTAATTGCAGTGAGAGGTAACGCAGCAGTATTTCTTTCGCCCCTTTGCATAAGTCAAATAAAAACAGCTGCATTCACCTGCGCCTTGAGGACTCGCAAACCGCAGGCATCCAGCCCTCCTCTCTCCACCTCCAACATGCGTGGAGCAGAGTCTATACGATCCGACACACTTCCTCCGATTCTGTTCAAAATGTCACCGAATCTTCTCCGGGTCCGCGCTAAAGCGAGTCAAGTTATCTCCCCCCGCGAACCCCCTTTTTTTTTGAAAAGCCGGGGGAAGAACCACAGCGCAGTCCAACCCGCTCCTGGGTCCCCACCGCGCAAAGACGCACAGCCGATGCCCGGAGACTCACTCTCCTCTCCGCGTACAGACTAATCTCCTCCCCGCAGCTCTCTCCGGGTCTCCTCGTTTCGCTCCCTCCCATTCAGCGCTGTCACAAGTGAAGTCCCGGCCAGTGTGAGGTAAAATAGACAGTCCCAAAAATGTAAAAGGAAGGGAAATAATAATATAGATAAAAAGCAAAGTCCTTACAGATCTAACGTAAGTTTTTTTTCTCCTTCCCGTCTCCGTCTCTCCGTGCGCCACCGCTCTCGGCTCCTGCGCTGATGCAAATGCAGAGGGTTTGAATCCCTGCCAGACCCACACGCCTCTTTACGAGGGATGAGTACGCGGGCGCGCGTGATCGTTCGTGCGCGCGCGCGCGCGTGTGTGCTGGTGTGTGGAAGGGGGTGTCTCTGCAATCAAGATGCAGATTTCACCCTGCTGCTTCTCCCACTCTGCCAGCCTGTAGCCTTTACAGGACGCGTCAGGCAGTCACATTAGACGGAGAATGCGCTAACCCGACGGCATCTCTGCACTGGCGTTTTTTTATTTATTTGTACCGAATCACTCAGAGAGACTGTTTCTCAGCTTTATCTGCCCTTATGTAAAACTACAGGAATCCTGTTACATCCTCAGCATCCGGTAAACCTGCAACTCCATACAGGAGGATTGTCGGATAATTAAAGTGATATCATAGGAGATAAATTAGATACAATAACGTACATTAAGGTCACTATTGAGCATAGCACACACTACAAGTCACTATAGCAACATCCTAACAATACTATAGAGGAACTATATGGGCAGATGTACTGTTTTCTGGGAGCCTATAGGGGCCCAAGGGTCTCAGTGCTGTTACCGTGAACAAAGAAGCTGCTCTCTCTTGGTGTATGAGCAATCTGTCCGTCACCCACTTCAGCCTGTGCCAAAAATACACACAGACTCGTGAATGACAGCATATGTCATTCAGTACACGATCTCAGGGAGAGAGAGAGAGGGTCATCAACATTATAGGTGTTAGATTTGACACCAACCAGGAGCAACAAGTCTATAGTATCCTATATTCATTAGTCATGATTCAAACAAGACTGATAGGAATGAAAACTTCTGCTGGACTAAATGAACTCTTGACAGAGCAAAGAGGATGAAGAAAAAAAAAATCCTCTTTTGGTGCCCAAATGTTTCATTATGAATAAGCCTCTGACTCAGTGCACACATACAAACTTTCCTTTCAGAAGACTTATTTGAAAAAAACCCCCAAAAAACCAAAACAACAAAAAAAGTGGAAACAGCGAAACTTCTGCTCAAAACCCCCATTCATATTATTTTTCTGTCCTTGTGCAACTCTTCAGTAACAGGAACTGAAACTTCCTGTCACAGAAAATTCAGCCCCATATAGCTGAAACTTCCTCAATCGTGATTCTCTAACCTCTGTCACTGGACCTGAGGGGTTAAGCCTATAGCAGGCAGGCTGCTGATTTCTCTGCTGTTTTAGCTCAATGGACTGCAATAACCGCAGGCTTCCAGCTGCAGGTCTCTGTGGTTAGGAGCCTTCTGCCCTGTAGGGGGCATCAGAGCTGGTGAGCGGCTCAGAGAGAGAGAGAGAGCCACCCCATTGCTCCTCAGGCTCACCTCACTGTACTGCCTTTGAGATTGCACAGCTGGGTTTACAAACAAGTGTGCTGATTAAAGGGTTTTTGCTGATTTAATCACTGTATTCAGTCAGACTTCCCATGCATCTGCTTTAAGACTGTTCTTATTCCTTTTTGTAGTGTAATAATAAATCCAACTGTGTATTACATATTATCACCTCCCTCTTCTAATAAGTTGCAAAATCGCTGTGTGTTCCACTGTGTGGAATGCAAGCAGCACTTTGTCAATTCAGGAGGTTGACATATGCTTTATGCACATGGCGCACTGAGATGTCTTTATGAAAAGTTTTTGTGACACAATAGAGCAAGATAAGCCCACAGTCAATGCACGTTATTATTTTTTATTCCTAGAGAGAGGGAGACAGAAGATCGAGTGGCTTTATTCCCATCCCAGCCCTGGTAATTCTCCGTCTTGCTGATAACACAAATGTTAAAATGGTGCCGGGCATCTCTATCAAAGGCAGCGCTAACTAGCCTTTCGTGTCTTCTGGATAACACAGGAACAATGGCTTAGAGTCATTTCACAAGGGTGCCTGCCTGTGCCGTATCTAAAATGAGGGGGGGATTGTAAGGGAACAATAAAAGAGCCATTTAAAGGATTTGCTTCTTCATATTTATCCGCACTAATCTTTAGCACAGCCCCGATGAATAATTAGCTCTGGTACAAAAGCAGACATTTTATGGCTCCTGTGAGCAGTGGACTTGATTTCATTAGCCTGCCCTTTATTCACCAAAGTGAGTGAGTCAGAGTGAAATGTTCAGGTTCAAACCATTTGGCACAAAGTCAACGTGAGCATCCCGCCTCGGTTTCTGACTGAAAAATATGTCAGCTGCCGAGAATTCAGACATGATTTAACACTTCTTGTGCTATTTTGGATCAGAGGTTATTCACAGGTGACTAATTAAAGAAGAAACTTAATAAATAATGTTCCCATTGAAGTGTCACTGGATGGTTTGATGAGTGGATTGTATGTTATGGCTTGCCCAGTCAAATCTCAACCCAAAAAGGAACCCCTGCGGGTAGACTGTGCACCAACATGTCAGACAACGCTCTCCCTCACCCACATTAAAACACTAAATCAGGGAATATACTTCAGAAGAATGGTGTCCATCCCTCCAGTGCAGCTCAAGAGACTTGTAGGATCAATGCGAAGGAGCGCTGGTGCAATTATGAACGCTCGCGGTGGCCCAACATCTTTCAAAGCAACCTATCACCAGACAAAAACATGAATACTCTCTTTTCAGCCAGCGCCAGTATCTTAAAAATGATTTGCTTTTTTCACGTTGCAGCTACAGCGTCGTTGAGATCAGGGAAAGATGTTGGAGATGCTTAATGAAGATGCAAATGTTTATTGCAGGTCTTTGATAGGAGGCACACTCTGGTCTCCTAGTTGAAAGTTCTGCATGTCCATCAACCACACTTTGATCTTTCAGTAAGATTTCACTTAACATTCTGGCGCCATCCCTCTCAGGGCGTTTTCAGATCTGCGTTGTTTAGTTCTGTTGAATTGGGCACCGCTTCCTTATAACACTTTGGTGCAATTTGTTCGGGCAGAAGTGAGCACATCGTACTTTGGTACAGACCAAAACAAGACAAGACATTCTGGAGTTTAATAATCAGCAGAAATCAGCAGGTAGCAGAAGAATAAAATCAAGGTTTGAGCTGGACTAGCAACAGAATATGTTGTCGTCTTTGTATTCCAGCAGATGGGACCTTCTTCAGGACCTTCTTCCTGTGTTTACTTTCTAACTTCCACCCCAGCCCGGGTCACTCCATAACACGGGAAAACGCAAGTTTACCAACTCATCCACTGAGACGGACCAGAGCAAACAAAACGCCCTGAAGCTATATTACATCCCATTAAAACTGTACTGATCATACAGTACCCAAAACAGTTTACTGGTGAGGAGAATCAAACCAGTTCGCAGCCTCTGGGGAACAAGCTGGGCCACCCATTCAGAGATTTCCTCCATTTTCCGATTGCAGCTGCACAGCGAGGCCCGATATTTTCAGCCCTGCTGCCCCAAATGACTGGGTGCAGGATGCCAGTCCTGATGTCATATCAACCAACGTATGTTGCACTGATCTCAGTCAGACTCTGCGTCTTGCTTGCTGCTGTCACATGCGCCATTTAAGCTCTCGGATTTATATGTTAAAAACCCCAACCTTTGATATGAGCTACACCATATCCATCTTGGCAGTGTACTAAGTTCTCTGACTGTCTGAGAGTGAATCAGGGACATCACCGCGGCACATACTCTGGACTTTCGTGTTCGGTATGAGATGACAAATATGGTATTTCATCCACTAGCAGGAATATTTAAATGCATGTTCCCATTCCACTGCATTACAAAGTGGATTAGAGCTGCAGACCATGAACTTTTTAAAAGACCTTGTTACCTACTAATCATACTGTGTTCCACATTCTCCTCCATGACAACCACAGTAAAAGAGCTACAAGGAGGGAGGTTATTGTGTATGTGAATAGGGGGCTATACAGCTCTCACTGTAAAGACGCTGCTGCACCGTATCTGTTTCACAATTTCCAGCAGCTGTTGATAATTACCAACCAAAGAATGTTTCACACTCTCTTGAGCAGGCTTGCTGGCACAAACGACACACCTTCAAACTCTGTCAATGTGTCGTAATCCTGGGCTTTTTTTTTTGTTTGGGGGCGGGAATGTGGAATGCACATGTGCGTGTTTGTGTGAGACGGGAGGTGGAGGAGCAGGGAGGTGAATGGATTTGAAAACAAAGGGGAAGGAGACAAACGGAAGCCGAGGTGAGCCGGCTCTCTTATGTTCACTTTTCTGAGGCTCTGGGTGAAGACATGGGAAACAGAGGAGGCCCTGAAGAATCCCTCCACCGCTGACTCTTGAAAGGCGGCGCGGTGGTTGTTGCGGTGGGAGGGGAGGCTCAGTCGGATCAAGGTCTGGAGTAATTGCAACAAAGGCGGTGTTTCTCCTCCGAGGCGTTTTGGGGCGAGGTGAAACTAAGTGTGAATGGAATTAGCAGAGGAATGAATAAAGCACTTCTGAAGTTTAGAGACATTATGGTAATAGAGAAAGAACAACTAAGCTGAGACGTTTTCAGGGATATTCCTCATTCAAACGGAGACCGGGGAAACGGAGATGAAGAGGAGGAGGAAGGAAGGCGGGGTGGAGGGAGATAGAACAAAAACATAAAGAAATGGCTTCATTAGAAGTAGAAACATTTACAGTGACATTTAGTGAAGCGAGGAAGATGTATGAATAAATATGCATAATGTTGCCGGGAAGCAACGAGAGCTTGTGAGGGCCAGAAGGAGGGTGAGAGTGATGGCTTCTGAATTAATGATGAGGGGAGCCTACTGTCTGTCTCTGGGTGTGCATGTGGGTCTGTATGAGTGTCTGCACATGTGACAGCATTTAACTGCAAATGGATGGGTGTGTGTGTGTGTGCATGCCCCAACTTCACTCTCACACACACACACACACACACACACACACACACACACACACACATATCCAAATCATTCTTGCAGCACCCCAATTTCACATCATCACTGATGGAAATTACCCAATCCTCGATACCTAATCAAGCGATCATTTTTTGGAGACACACAGACTTGCGATTGTCTCTGATGCTTAATTACATTTCTGGAAAGCCAGGGAGCAAACCGCCTGGCAAATTCCAATTTTTGGTGCAGATATATTTTTTTTCTTTGCGGGTGAGTTAATGTTCTATTCTGCACTTTCTTTTTTTTTTCTTTCCCTCCACCACTTTGGAGGGTTGAGATGATGAATATTGTGCTGCTCATCATCAAACGCACAGGGAGAAGCCCCAGAGATCAGGGCAATGGAGGGAAGGGGAGGGAGGTGTAAAGCGGGAGGGAACTGTCAGGGAGAAATGCTATGTAGGTCAATGAAGAATTGCACTGGGATATTGCCTCCTCAGCTCACAGTCTGGGAAGCTGATTTGATTTCTGGTGAATCCATCCGACTTGAATTATGAGAGATTACCTTCCCTAAAATCACCTCGGTGACTGCCGTAGAAACCCTCTGCTCTCAGGGGAGATCTAGACATAGAGATCTATGCAGTGAATTGGATAATATATATACTTCAAGTCTGTCCAAGTTCTTCAAAGAAACCTGAGCCATACAGTTTCTAGCTTGTGGAGGTGTGTCCTTCAGATATAAACTGGCATGTAGCATGAACTCACTTTATCCAGACATACAGGGACATCACATGCTGTAGGTTCCTGCTTTGTGTATATTAAATAGCAAATCATACTAAGAGCAACACTATTGCAAGACAGGAACATTGACATTGGCCGATTCTCCAATCGAGAGATGTACCTCAGAGTACATTCATTGCTAGCACTTTTAAATGTATTCTTTCTACAAAACCCACAAAGGTAACTCACCGTCTGCTTCAAGGTGAGGGGAAGATTGTTCATATAGATAAAGCGAGAAAGCACATCTGTGACAAACTCCTTTCTCCCTCATGAATGTCTGAGGTTACTACATGTCCCCAAGACCCCACCCCCACACCTACATCTTTTCTTGATGACTCTGCAGGAAGGACACGCCGCTTCCTGTCTTTCTGTAAATCGTGAGCTCGTTTCGGTGCCAGCGTAATTCCTGAATACCCATACTCTGCTGGTATTTAAACTCTAGTCCAGAAGAACAATGGAGAGTTGAAGGGGTAAGTCCACCCAGGGGGTCCAGATCAAAAGGGGAATGTGAGTGGCAAGCAACCGTCCGACTGTAGTGAAACCAGAAAGCTAAAAGTGAAGCTGGAGGCCTTGATCATCAGAGATACCGTTCACCACATATCAACTGAGAGAGAGGGCTCTATGATTTAAACATCCGCAAACAACAAACTTACAAACAAACCTCAGGCCCTTACACATACAGGAGCAATGTGAAAGCAAGAGAAACCACGTCATTGAAATAAGACTGGATAAGTCCGACCACAGGTGGATGATGATGATGATGAAGGTCATTCAACAATTTCTTTTCCCAGAACTTCCCAGAGAACAACAGAAAAACATCAGAAACAATAAATATAAGCAAACAACAGTTACTGTCACCCTTATAATTTTATGCATGTAAATAAATATCCATGAATTATTCTCTCTGAATCTCCTCCTGCTTTGATCCCTGATGAACACCTAGCAGGGTTGAAACACAGCGCCTTTTCTTTTTCATAGTTGTCTCATGAACAAGCTCTGTACTTAAAAAAAGGCTTCTTTTTTTTCACGCTGTGGCTTTCGCATTGTTCCTGCTGAGAAATCACGTAACATGACACCATTACACTGCACATTGTTAACCTCAGAGCTCGGGGGTGGAGGCGGTGGATTGATTCATTGTTCCCCTTTTTGAAAGAAGTCGCTCCATGCTGTTTATGTATTTTGTATTTCCCGACCCATCACTGTCTGTGGGTAGAGAAGTTTTCTAGGCTCTAGCAGCATCAAAGTTTTTGCTGCTTCTGAATTTTTCAGCTGAGCAGATATATTTTTACATATATATTTAAAGCAGCTTTAATGCCTCTAATAGATGATAATACTGCAGTGGTGGTAGTTTGACTTCTGAAGGAATTTTTCCTTTGGTTAGATAAAACGCGCTGCTAGGTGAAATCAAGCCCCGCCCTGCCTTCCATGCTTTGTTAGTTTGTTAGTAATTGCCACAACAGGTGGTAAACCTAGCTGCCCCTCTGGCCCTCCAGCCTCACAAGGGGGTTAAGGACACACACACAACAGGGTTAGAAATGGAGCCCGAGACAGCAGCACAGTGAGCACAAAGCCCAGTGTCCTAGTGATTAAGAAGAGGAAATCCCAACAATGGCGGCCCCAACCTCTGATGGTAAAGATTATCTGAAACAGTGAGACGGGCTGCTGAGGAAGATGAGACGCTGGCCTTTGTAAATGAGTGAGTGCGTGTGTTGCTGAAGGGGTGGGCGGTCTCACTGTGTCAGCTTGTGTGAGTCAACATGGACCACTCATTCAGTGTGTGTGCTGTCACGATGATCATTTCTAGATTTTATGTGGCTATTTTACTATATTTGTGTTTGTCTTTTGTTTTTCTGTCTTTGTCACACGGTCTGACTGTTGTGATGCAGCTGCGCCTGCTGACAAAACACTATCATGTGACAGGACTGGTGATTTAGTCTTGGATTATTTACCGAAGAGTGACAGGATGTGACTAAAGAGGGACTGAGAACACAGAAAAAAAAAGTTGATTTTTGATTCAGATCCAACTTTGCCAGGAAGTAGTAGTTTCACCATGATATCTCAGTCACACACAAACACATCACAAGATTGCTTTTTCCAAAGAAGACCAAAGATGGTCACAAGAAGTGAAAAATGTTTGGTATGCATAGAATAACTGTACTTTTTCTGAAGGACTCATTCTGTGTTTTTCCCCCGGAAGCAAAAAACAAGTGAGGGAACCTCTCACATCAAAATGCATTTCAAACTTCTGAAAGCAGCTACCTAAATGCACTTCTCTCTCAAAGTCATACAAGCATTTGAGCTCATCAATAAGACTTAGATTTCTCCAGCAGCAAACTGATTCACATCACATGCTGGTCAGGAAATAACACCATCCTCAGTGCATGGGAGAACTTCTGTAAATAATTTTTTCTAAATGAATCCGGCTTTCACCCTAAAACAAACTAATGGCCTCCTCAGTCTGCTCAGCACGGCTTAATGGGATTTTAAGGTGTAGCAACAGTGAGGAATATATTGTTCTGTTATGGATAGCGTTCTTTCCTCTTTACAGACTGATGATAACATTTAACAAAGTTGAGAGCTGTAAGTATTCCTGGTTCAGGAATGCAGTTTTTCTTTCTCATTGCCACCCAGGTTGACAAAATGACTCAGCCCAATAGCAGCCTAAATTTAACATGCCTGATGGCCAGACCCAGGACGAATGATGCACCAGAGTCAGTCCCGGTGCAGTCTTCTGATTCTGGGGAGCAACACTGGCCCTTTCCTTAATGCTTCACGTTGTCTTCACTCTCAACAATCTCTTCTGGAATTACAGATTTGTAATAGAAAACAGAAGCAGCCAAGCCGACCAATCACAGTTCTTGTGGCTCCCACCTTGTATCTCCATAGCTGTTGTAGCCACTGCATATAGTTACATTTTTTAAGTGGTGCACAACAACTACGCTGTCACTGTGGAGTGTTTACACCTCACCATGTTATGTAATAGTTGTGGTCTGTGAGCATGGCAACATTTCTAAAAAGTACAACGTAGTCAGACTGTCAGACAAACCCTCAGCTTAGTCAAACTTATTCCTTAGTTATTACTTAAAGGTCACATATTACATAAAGTGAGACTTCCAAGTCTCGTTTGATTATAAAGCAGGTCTAGGTTCTATAGTAATACTGTGAAAGTATCAAAGCACTCAGTCCACAGAGAAATGAACACAGCCTGTATAGAGAAACTGAGCCTCAAAACCAGCTGTCAGGACTTCTGTAACTTTGTGATGTCACAACAAAGTAGTCACTGCATCTTAGCCATGCCCCAAGCCCCGCCCACCTGGACCCACCATCCAACCTCGCGGGATTTGGTTTCTCTCGGTGTTCACCTATTATCATTCACTCACTCAGAAAACAGTCAGCCCATCAAAAGAGAGATTCAGCCCCTCTTCTGATTGGCTCACCGACCTGTTGTTAATAGAACTCCAGAGAAAAGCCTGAGAGAGGAAAGGTAAAACTACATTGAGATGGTTTTTGGTTCTTAAAACCCCAATTATATCTTCTCATGGATCAGCACTCCAAACAAAACAGGAAAAGTGTAAAATATGGGATCTTTAAACGTTTGTTGCAAAGTGATTTTGAAAATCTAGCTAAACTGAAGGCTTGTCTACTACCTGTCATGTTTCTTGTCCCTTCTGACTGCATGTTCCCAGAGTCCAGCAATGACCTCGATGTGTACCACGTTTTCTTAACTGAAGGCCAATACTAAACAAGACCCAAGTTCTACTAAAACCATGATAATTCTTTAAGGAAGCAGCCTATTTTTCACATGCAGCAGTGGAGCTCTGTGCTCTCCTGGAACTGTACCCACACTTAATGTCTGCAGTCCTTTGAAGTTTCACCTCTCCTTCCTGCCAGCTCACGGTGAACCCTGAAGTCCTCTCCGTCAATATCTGGAGTTGTTATCCTGACTGCAAAGTGCCGCCGTCGCTGCAGGAACAAACTAACTCCATTTCACCATGTCAGAGTGCAGCCCTCAGAGAAACCAACCTGTCCACCGAGACAAATACAGACAGACAGCGAGAGAAAGAGATGCAGCAGGACAGAGGCAGAGAGGGAGGGAGACAGGCGTGGACAAATAGAGGCACTGCGAGAGCAAGAAAGGGATAGAAATATTTAGAATCAGATACAGCGAAAGAGACAGTGAGCGAGAAATGTATGAACATCAAGAGCGAGGAATGGAATTGGATGTCGAGAGAGATGGAGGGAGAAAGTGTGATCAACAGAGACAGAGAAATATAAAAACTCGGAGAGAAACAGAGAGAATGATTGAATACATACAGAAAGAGAGAGGGAAAGAGAATACTGTAATTGGATGTAGACAGAGAAACACAGCCAAACAGAGGATAAGGCTGGTGTACATACAGTATATACATATTTATGTACGCATATAAGTTAGACACAGAGAGGGAGAGAAATAGAGACGGAGAGAATAGAAAGAGAATTAGACAGTTAGACAGTGAGAAACATGGGAATACAGAAACTTTAGTTCAGCTGCTTCCAGAGATTTAGTGCCTTTTTAAACAGGGAGGACTGTTATCACAAAGAAAAGCAACCTGGTCCCCAGTGAACATCAGCAGTCTGAACACTGAGCCTGCAAAAGTACCTGTTTATTGGAACAGGCCTCAAACACATGGTACACTTTCACTTTTTCAGACACAATTCTCTCAAGACCCGCCCAGTGTGGGTTACGTACAGAACTACACTTCCACATATAGTTTAGTGATAGACTACCTGTGTACACTATATAGTCTATCAGTAGTATTTTTTTTAATAGATAGATAGATACAGAGATATAGAGACAAAACAAACACACACAAAGCTGCACACAGCCACACTACTCTGCTTTAATTTGCTGTAAAGACACGGCTCCGAGTTTTGGATGGCACACAAAAAGCGGCAGCTCACCACAGTTCCTCCAGTCATATTTTATGGTTCATTATAAAGCTTTTGATGAGCGTGGCTGTGTTTTTTAAAAGGCCAAATGGATTGGATGGCTATGAAGCTACAGTGTTCACAGACTAGACATATGGCTGGGTGTAATCGCCACAAGGTTTCAGCAAATGCTTTAAAAACGGGGGCCTGGCGTGAGAACACAACAACAACACAACACACTTGTTCCCAACACATTGCATTCTTGTTAACTGCTACTTTAATTTGCAATTGGACACGGTCATCCTCCTCCTTCCTCCCCCTGTTCAGCTTCACTGATATGAATCAAATGCCTGACTATGAGCTACTTTTCTGGGGTTGTTTTGCAACAGCGTGGCTGCTCAGATGTTGGTTCATCAGCTCTGCTGTTTCTGCTAGACTAACAGTCATACCCTCAGCAGACTGAGACTGACATTGTGATGTTGTTGACCTTCTGTGACCCCATTTGCTTCACTGCCAGCATCTGATGTAGCGATATGCCTCTGCCTGTTTTATCAGTCCTGGTCTGTGCCTCTCCAACTCTGCCACCTTCACAGCCTTACAATGGGCCTTTGAGGCAAACCACACACACAAACACATATATACACCCAGCATGACACACACTTACAAAGGTTATCTTGCCTTGACATGCTGGTGGTAATCAGTGTCACATCGCCTTGTGCACAACATATCCAACAACTCTCCCAATGAGGCTTATAAAATGAAGTGTTCTTCTCAGCTATATGGTTTCTTGTCTGTTCATCCCTTCTTTTCCCATTACGTTGTACCCATCATCTTGTCAAGCCAAGGAAGTGCGCCTAAGCAGACACTTAATTTGTCTTGCTTTGTCATTAACTCTGCGGCCACAGAGCAACCCACAAATACATGCCCCCGTATTGATTTAATGTCAGCTGCTGCGTGGCATTGATGCACGAATTGGCCGCCCTTGTTTAGGTTTCAGAAAAAACTGACAGGACATCGCATTGTAATGTGTGTCACACATTGATGAGATACAATGGGCAGCAGGGTGACAAGTAGGACTGATGGCATTTGATATAGTGTTTCTTCACTGCTTTGAAAAGTCAACACATATGGCAGGATTGCTGCCACTGATGATGAACTGATGGAGTCCTGCCTGAATACACAAAAGGAAGGAAATCCTGTCCGTCTCCGGCTTCTCATCTGACACATTTTTGGCTTGTTACATATATATGTACCGAGTATCAAATGATCTCATCCCAAGGTTAATTAGTATGTCTGATGGAGCTTTCAAATTTATAACATGTTCTTTAGCAGGTGGAGCTGCACAGTTGTTATGACACTGTAGACGTTCAAATTTTTGTTTTTCTTCTTCTTCACATTGGCATAAATTTTGAGATTTACAATTTCATTACAACTGGACTCCACTGACTGTGTAGGATTGTGTGATCTGTTTAAAAGCTCTACAATAGATACGAACAGACATTGTGGAAGGATTGTTTTGTCAACTATTGTTTGCAAGATCAAGAACGAACCTTTAAAACTCAACGCCTTACAGTTCATGAAATGAAAACATATGCTGTATATAAAGAAGGACATGGCCTCTGTGATGTCATCCACAGGTTTCTAAAGAGCAGTTTTGAAGCTCAGAGTGGGCTGCTCTGCTGTAACCATCTTGGCAGTGCTTGACTCCGCCTTATCCTGAAACAGGCGGTGGGGCGTGTGTGGAGACTTCAGTGCATGACCATTAAATAAATTGAGCAAATATTATCATTGTTAGCATATCGTTAGCACAGCTTGGCATCTGGGCATCTTAACTGTATGCTAATTCATTTGCGAGCTAGTTAGTGAGCTAAGCTAACAAGCTAGGTATGGTGAGTGCAGACACCAATACCTTCTAATTAGTGCTAACATATAAGCCATATTATTCATCCTATATCGACATGAAAAATCCTCAAAATGGCACTAACACAACACACACTCAGGTCAAACATGCTTATTTCTGTTGTAAATTTGGGCATTTTAACGTGGGAGTCTATGTAGATTGAATCACTTTTGGAGACAGCCTCAACTGGCCATTTGAGGAACTGGAGTTTTTGGCCCTGTGTTGGCTTCATTTTCACCCCAGATGTTGCCTCTTGAGTGGAAGACAAAAAGTGATTATAACAAGAGAGAACGTCTGTAAATGAAAAGTGAATGTAACATTAGTTTCTATAACAAACATAAACATTATTATTATTATTTGATGTAAAAAGCAATGAAAAAATGTTATTTTTTGATTAGTTGCCCAAAACGAGTTGAACTTGGGCTGTATTAACTATGATGAGATGAGGTGTGTCAAAACGGATCGATTTGTCGTTCCATTGGGCTGGACACAGACACTGTGAGTGACTGCTTTGTTATGAACCACAAAAAGTGACTAGTGAGAGCACATTAGTAAAAATTGATTTTATGTGACTGTTAGCTATCAGTAGCCAAAATAGAGTACATTTATTATTCTTCATCACATTCATCATTCTGTTCCCAAGCTGCTTTCTTTTTGACCAGTGGTCCTGTAATAATAATAAACCAATCAGGCAGTTAGTCAGTGCAGTTTGTGGCATTGCAGCTACTCCAGCTGTCCGGTGCTCAGTCCTGTCAGCGTTGGTGCCAATATTTTACAGCACACAGGACGGATGAATGTGTTTGCTAATGTCGGGCCATTTATCTGAAAGACAAATTGTATTAATGGTGTGAGCGTAATGCATTGCATTGTGTTTGACAGCATATTTGTAAATGTTTTGTGTAGATTCTGAGTGACTAAATAAAAACGATTTGCTAGTCATATGCTGTGTGCATAGCTGTACAGCATTGCATCTGACTAGGTATGCTAATAAATGGCTCTTGATACAGTGTGAAAGATAGGTTTCAAGGTGTCAAGGTTCTTTATCTGTCACTTGCACAAAGATACAGAGTAGAACACGCAGTGAAATGAAAGGGATGTGAAAGGGATCATGTTAAAGTGAAGAGTGTGTATTGAGCACCATGATGGCCTGAGGATGGAAACTCCTCTTCAGTCCCTCGGTTTGGCCATATGACGGCAGAAGCACCGTACTGACCTTAGCAGTCCAAACAGTTGGTGTGTGAAGTGTCTCACATTATGTTTTTGGCTCTCATCCTCATACCCCTCTGTCCTCCTTCGGACCTTCCTCATGTCACCCTCAGTGAGAGAGAAACTGGGGTTCCCCACTGACTGCAGCATTCTAAGCAGCTACTATGGCCAGGGGGCTGTTGTTAGTCTTGTAGCATTCTCTTGTCGCCAAGAGGGACTTGCTTTTAAAGTCTGGGATGGTCCATAGTCCACTCCACATGTTGCCTTCTTTGAAGTCAGCTTCCACTTTGTCCCTGTAGCGCTGCTTAGCCTCTTTGGTGTTTCGCAGGCCATAAGCTGCTGCCTATAATCCAACGTGTCGCCTGAAATCAGCCCTGCACTGTAAGCGGTGGTGCATGCTGTTAAAGCTGATTGTACAGCTCTGTTGACCCTTGGTCTCTGGTTCAGGAAGACCCTGATCTTAATAGTCAGGATAATAGCATCGGTTAGCAGACTGAGGTAGCTCACTGCTACATCCGTAAACTTGCTGATGTCAGCTGAGGTGAAGCAGAACATCTCTCAGTCGATGACACAGAGAACGTTTCGTAGCAGGACTTCTGATTGGTCTGTCCAACATTGGACCTCTTTCATCATTGGAAGGTCCCATTTCCGTTCCGAGGAAAATGGCAGCATGACCTGATTTGCCGAACACTGGCAAGGAGATGACTTTGCGGCTCTCCTTGAAATGTATGTAGCAGTGATCCAGTGTTTCTGCATCTGAGGGATATAGACCGCTGTGATGATTACAGATGTGAGCTTGCAGGGCAGGTAGAAGGGATGGCACATGACGCTCCAGGTGAGGAGAGCAGGACTGGGAAAGAACACTGAATCACACCACAAGTTGCTTGTCATGAAGCAGACCTTTGGACTTGCCGGACTCCTCTGTGCCAACAAAAGATGGTGTAACCATGTGGTACAATTGGAATCGGAATCGTATATGATCATACCAAAAGTAGATTTGGAAAAAGAGGTAAACAAAAACCCCATTTGAGACACAGCAACCCTGATGGTGCCTTGACTCGCCCCCGCCATTCCTGATGGGAAGGCATAAACAAACAATCAGTTCTCAACACAATAAAGCTCGCCACATGCATGGAGTGTAGTGTCGGTTTTGGGATTTGGTTCCTAACATATTTGTTTTGGGAAAAAATACAGCTCTAAGAGCCTCAATTATCTGCTTCTATTTTTGGATCTCTTGAATGACTTTCTCATAATTATGAGGAAACAATTTTAATAGTTCAGCCTTGACCACGCCTCCTCTGGCCATCCGCAGAAAACTTGTCAAGAAGGCTCAAATAAAGACCTGTGAGATTCGCCGTCAATGACGATATATACACTTTGTGGCCAAAAGTAGGCCTGCTGACTTTTGCATACTTTTTTGTGGTTTGGTCTAGGCTCTGTATTTCTAATGAACAGAAATCTTAAAGCTACAGCATTGAATAATATTTTAATAACTGAGTGTGATTGTTGTGTCATCATTTCAAAGGGGAAAACAAATCAGAGTCTCATTAAGCCAGACTAAACAAAGCAGATCTGAAAACACCCTAAGACAATAGTTCCAATAGACCTAGTTCCAAAATCTGATGAAAAGCCTGAAACTAGAAGAGTGGAGGTTGTTATAGCAACAGATTATTGCCCAATAATCAGATTTGGGTGGAGCTCTCAGGTGTCCACATGTTTCGTATACCATTGGTCATGCAGCAAAGTCTGCACAGGAGGTTGATGTAAATGAAATGGTCATCACGTCTGTCTGAGACAGTTTGTTTCCCTTTTCCATCCATGAGTGAACTTTGTTTTTTCTAAGCTTGACCACTGATGACTGATTGCTGAGTGTAACCATGAAGACGAAGGTCCCCTAACCTTTACAAAGTTCTTAGTTTTTACCCAAACCATGACCTGTTAATGTGCAATTTGAAATTGTGAACTTGAAAAAGCAATGGAAAACATCAATTCTGAAAAAAACTCTCAAATAACGAGGTGGTTTTTAAGTCTATTTGACAAAGCAATATTTTGCAAAATTGAAATGGAAACACTTTATTTGCATTCAAGTTGTGCCGCCATCCGTATCATGCCCCAAGGAGCCCGTTCCAACCGAGAGACAGACTGCTGGAAATCTGTTGTCACGTTTAATTGGAATGATATCGCGAGAGGAGAAAACCCAGCTTTATTTGAATATCATCACTCATTGCAAATACAGACCATTCACAATTGTGTTTTGTCGACTTTAAAAAAAAAGCAGAGAGCAAGGATCTTAACTGTCCAAAGTCTTTTCTGGTCTGGAGTCATATCAGCTGCAGACCTAACTGGAGGACAATGACACATCAGTGCCTTTTGAGAAGGAAATGTTGACTTACCCAACAGATCACTGTAATTGCTCCTCACTGTCATTCTAAAATTTTCCATATAATTTATATAGTAAAGGTTGATGTTTACTTTGTGTCAGGAAGTGTTCTCTGCCTCTTCACACGTCTTCGTTATACTCAGTTTCCAGGCAACTGAAGGGCACGGTGATGAGTACAGCAGAGCATAATGCAAGACTGGCATAGCTGCAGCAGGAACTTGACAAGTTTAATGAAGACAGGTAGGGAAACAAAGATGAGAGAAAAAGAAAGAAACAGAAGTTGGTGATGAGTGACAGGTCAAACGAACAAGGGCAGAGTGGAAGAGCGGCACAGCAGCTCACAGAGGCCTTCCAAGTCCCCCACAAATTCAAGCTAGACCAAAGCCTGGTTGATATATGTGGTAATAAAGTTATTAGGGGCCTCGTAGGCTATTCGCTTCGGGGGGTGATTCAACAAAATGACCTCACTTAGATATGATGCTGCTTTTGAAATGGCTCCGACAGCCTGCAACACTGAAACCACAACTCTCCCGAAGATCCTCTGATACTGAACATGTGGAATGTTTTCCTTGGCTCAGCTACACAACACCATGCTAGGAATTTATTTGGGTTTTCGATGTAGATGAGGGTTTTTCTTTGGAGATGGCAGTGTGAAGCTCAGCTGAGAGCTCTGGGTGGGTTTTGGGGGTTTAGCTCGGAAACCGGATGATTCAATAAGACGTTTGTGGAAACTTTTGCACACTTGGAGCTTTTATTGCTTGTTTAACCCAGTATTCAAAGCTCTTGATTCCTGCTGCCTACATTCAGGCCGGTCACAAAAGGTAATGTTTATTGTGAACAAGAAACTGTTAATTTTCAAAAGCCTTTGAATATAAACAGTTTAGTCCCTCTATAAATGTAGAGGAGGCCAATAAATGTTCTAAAGCTGAACCAAACAGCATGGATCGAGGTTCAGCGTCCTCAAATGTGGTATCTCCAGATGAGAGGCACATCTCTCCACACATGAAAACACAGCTCTCCTATTTCACCAAACCCTCCAGACGAGAGGGGAGAGACGGACTTAAACAAACACAATTCAGAAAAGTACAACTTTGTGCTGCTAAGCTGTAACTGTTACGGACCTTTGTAAGATCATCAAGTCTGTCATTGGTGCTGTTTGTTTTCACAAAGAGACCAATAAATAGCTGTATGTTGCTGGATGTGTATTCTTCTCTATAAATTAGCAGGATTGTCAGCAGCTCGTGGCTTCAAAGACGAACATCAAACTGACAAAGCAGTCTCACCACCGGCTACATTGACTGGCTGTTCGGCAGCTTCCTGTCCGTGTTAACTTAAAGGTATAAGCTGACGTTTAAAGTTTAGTCTTAAAAGTTGGAAAATTTACAATTCTACAAACTCCATCTTCATCATGTGATGTGACTGCAGCTACTAAGTGGACCCAGTGGTGATAAATTTTTCTTATTATTTTCCTGGGCTTCACTTTCCATATTCAACAAACAGCAGTTATTAGAGACTGAAACTTTAATTATTTTAACAATGTTCACAGTGACTTTGTGAGCACGGAAAACAAACTAGCTTGCTCTGACTTCTCAACTCACTCATGATGCTTAGCATGTGAAGGTCTAGGCCTTATGGGAAATGGTGTTCATTAAAGGGCAGCAAAAAAACAGAAATACTGTGTGAATTTAATTTAATTTAATTTAATTTAATTAACTTTTTTTCTAAAAATATGACGTGAGCCACATGACATACTGTTGTGAAAGGCTCTGGATTTTTATTATTAGCTTATTAAATTATTAGGTTTTTGGAAAAAGTTCTGGTTTCACTTTGGCTCTCTATCGTGTCTTCTGTGGCTCCAAAGGAAGTCCTAAAAAATAACTCAATAATGATGTCATCAGGGGTATCTTAAGGCTAAAATTGTTCACAGAGAGCCTCCATTACAAACTGGAGATGTGGGGTTTGAAGGAGGCAGGAAAGGTTGAATGAAAGATGCTATCCACTGAAATGTAAGCGCCAGTGTTTTTGGACCTTGACCCACACTGATGACTATGGGTCAGGATATCTTGGCCTCTGCTGCTTCAGCATTTAGTTTCTTGTGAGTTCCCCATGCTTCATAGAAGTCCAATTCTAAACTGCTGGAGTACCCCTTTTAAAATCCACTACAGCCATAGAGAGTGTGAATCAATTAATTTGTAGAGCAGTAAGAATACAAATAAACCGGACAACTCCTGTCTACAGAATAGAAGATTAGATTTTCTTCCTTACAACATGTAATTTTTTTCCGGTTTCTCACTTTACCAGCGCTGCTTTTAACAGTTTACACCAAATTATCATTTGCTGACATATTTACATTGCATGGGGCTCCACTTATTTCTGCGTGAGTCTCATGTTTCAGGATCTGTAGAGGGATGTCAGGCAATGTTTAGTATTTGATAACATAAGTACGATCAAAACCTCACTTGTTCTTCAGAACATCTACAAACAGAGATTCCCACTGATTCCCACATGCTCATTTTGAAACTATTTCTGAATGAAGCTCTCTGAATCATGCTGTTGACACATTCTGCACATCCCCAGACTCCCTGTTTATCAGCTAGGATGGATGTGCAATGTGTGTTTATGTGCGTGTGTGTTTGTTGAGTGCACATCAGAAGGGAGCTGCTGGAGCTTTTGTCTCAGTTAATTACTAAAACAGCATCAAACAACAGAACAGAAAAGCTCTCCATGGATAGTCTCAGCTAGCTGGACAGTTTGTCACAACTTCAAACCACCTCCCACTGCTGTGATAAGGTTTGTGTCTGTGTGTGTGCAGGCACAGGTGCGTGTATGTCGTCAGTTGGATAGCAAGAGTCTATCTGTTTGTCTTTGTTTGCCTGATGTGAGCTTGTGTGTGTTGTCACGCTGGGTGACCCACAACAATTCTGACAGCAAGCAGATAAAGAAAAGTGCCTGTGTGGATCCAAACATCTCAGCTGCACACATCACACACACCAGTGTGGACACATTTTGGTCATTTCTGGTGAAATATTTCTATGGCAGCAGCAGAGGAGGACCTGCAAAGATAAGACCCTGGGGGCTTCGGGTTTCAGCAAAGTAGAGGCACACTGTGACTTGATTTTGCTGTAGGTCCAGTGACAACTCATCTTCCAAATCATGTCAACTAGGTCATTTCAACCAAGTCACAAAAAATGTATTTTCATCTCCATCACTAAGTCAAATAAAATAGACTTTTCTGTATTCAGTTTTCACTGGAACTACTTTCTACTGAGGGGAATAGTCACCATGAAATGTATTTACACAGGTCTTTGGAGGTCAGTGTGTGGGCAGCCTCACTTTCAATGGTCAGGACCCCTTGGCGTCACTTTAAAAGGAGTTGTTTTGTAAGTTTTGCTATTGCTACATAGCCAATGTTAGCATTTACAGCTGTTTACTTACCAGTCCTGCCCAGAGCTTCAGCCATCATTACACTTTCAAGACAAGAGGTTTTAATACGTCCCCTGAGCAGTGCTATTTCTTCAGGGCAGCCTTGACGCTACAGTGACTCGGTATCAGAAAGTGACGTGACAGTCCAACCAGGCCGGGGCTAACTGGTTAGCATTAGAGATGGAAGCAAAACAAGAGGGACAGTTGTGCGCTTTAATGCGCTTATCATCCACCTCTAACGCCTCCTAACGCACACAGTGCAGTTCAAAGTAGGGCCAACCCTCAAGCGTCCGTATATGATGAGATGGGAGTGAGAATGGGGTTCTATGAGGTTTGCTAGTGTGAGTTGGATTCAGAAAAACCTCTGAACGCCACGAAAATGAATGCATAGTTGAGTCTGCTCGCGAGTAAGTACATGTTTGTGACACTTAATCATTAGCATTATCAACAACCCAAATTATTATATAAGGCTAGCTGTGCCCCTCCATCTATGGGCAAGAAATCAGCGGCTGTAAACATATTTAATAGTGGATATCAGTAGTGGGATTGGGTGACTCATAGATGACAAAATATTACTACAGCTGTCAATGTTGTGTCACTGAAGTGAGGTTAAATGCTAAAAAAAAATCTCACTAATGCAAAGCAGTCTCTGACTTGAAAGTGATGTTACACTGCCGGTGCGACGGGATGTATTTCCAAAGACAGCAGTCTGCAGAAAAACCTTAGGACCGCTGTTGTTGTTTTTCTTATTCTCTCATAACGTGGACTCGCAAAGGACAGTTCGAAAAAAGGATCAAAATCGATGCAGGAGGACCGTTCTTCTTCTTTGTAAAAACTTGGTTCCTGCATTACTAACAATGAAACTTGCTATGTTGTGCTAGCTGACGTAGCACCAAGCCTGTAGCATCAAGCATCACTTCTTCTCTAACTTCACACTATTTTGTAGTCTTCATCCCCAACTGATGCCGACTTGAGGCAGTTTATCAAACTTTGTGCAGCTCACATATCTTAATATTACTCCCCCAAGACCTGTAACCAGAATTTGATGTGTAAAAATGATGGAGCTCCATTTTAAATATTCTGTCTTTTTTTCTATTGGATTTAGGGGGGCACTGGAGTGTTGCTCAAAACCAACTGCAAAGCTAAATACCGCAATGGGTGTGAGAAAATCAGCTTTGTGTGTGTGTGAAATGGTTGAAACTGAACATTTAGATAATTCACAAATACCTATATATTGCACTGAAGTACATGGCAATTCTCACATCACAGAGCGACAGAACGCTCAAACAATTCTCTTACATGAGATGTTGTGAAAGTGCTGGTGTGTATGAGCTGTCAACGAAATCTCTATCTCTGCATGTGGATGTTTTGAGTGCTAAAGATTAACAGCTATCAGTTTGGGAATACTATTATTCTCACACTATTGTTGGATGTTTCCTATCCTATTCAGGTAGAATCATATCTTCAGCTGCCTTTATTAAAATCTCTGTTTAAATATATTATTTTGCTATTGGAGTCACGTCTGGGGCTCAGCGAATGACACAATAACTTGATATCTTATTCACTTGAAATACCATGTTGCAATAACGATTTGCTACTGCAAACAGCTTGCAAATAATGCTTGTCTCCCTGAGAGGTAATAAAAAGCCTCATGTGGAAGGAGGTTATATTAGGACTATGAGAAATCAAATAGATAGGATCTGAAGTGCTCGATTTCACTCAGAGCTCCAAAAAAGAGAGTTCGGCTGTCTCGCTGAGCAGGGCAAATATTGAAACATTTCAGTCAGCGTCAGGGCAGTTGAGCAACACGCTGGAATGTCGGCGGGTCACAGACGCGTGTGCAAAATCAGCCTACTACCTGTCTAAGGCCGCATATTTGACCTCACTGACTGAGTTTGGCTCAATTTTAAGCCAGTGTGTTTACCTGCCCCCAAATAAACAGGTTACTGTGGAGTAGTAACCTTGTTTCTTTAACATCATTATAGCCCAGGTCTCCACAACAAGGGTGTCTATTTATCAAGCCTCTAATAGTTCCACTTAAAAGTAAAGTACCAGGAAAAATGTTATTGGCAGAGTTTGAGCAATAAGACGCATTTATCAAGCGTCTTACTCCTACAAACAGACAAAAGTAAAAGTGACTTTTAAAAACAAATGTGATCAAATGATTGATAACACTCTACCTCTCAATGTCCCTGCCTGTTACACTTCACAAAAAGAACGCCAAATGTCTTTCTTGAGATTTAATACTCATATATTTTTGTTTGCCAGGATCTTTCTGGAGCTTCCTCACCACTACACAATACACTGTAACTTCAATGTCCACTGACAGCAGTCTTTGAGTATGCCTCATGTTGTCTCTATTCCATTGTTAACGCACTACATGCTGAAAATGTGCTTAAGAATTAGTGTGTAGTATGCATATGGCTCAAAGAAGCGCAATTTAGTGCTAAAAAGACAGTAACTGTGGACGATAAAAGGTAAAGAAAATGGTAAATGGATTGCACTTATATAGTGCTTTTCTAGTCTTGTCGACCACTCAAAGTGCTTTGTACGACAAACCACATTCACACACACACACACACACACACACACACACCAATGATACATTGGGGGCAGTTTGGGGTTCAGTATCTTGCCCAAGGACTTTTCGACACGTGGACTGGGGGAGCCGGGGACCGAACCACCGACCTGACTGGTGGACGACCTGCTCTACCCACTTGATTTGGGTAATTCAGGCTTGAAAAGCCTCATACTAGCTTCCACAGAACTTTTATTTTGATTTAATGTATTTTGTCAAGGAGAGGAGGAATGACTACAGTGACTCATAACTGTAGTGACTCATACTCGGTGTACATACTGGCATGCGACTATTATATTATATGAACCTGCAGTATCTTATAAAATAAGTAAGCCATTGCCTTTGTTTTACCATGTGATTTTCTTGGGAGTATGTATTGCTTTACACACTCTTACACTTACACGGCTGACGAGATCCATGCTTGCAGAGGTCAGCAACTACAAAAAGCCTTTTATTATGTTGAGTGTTAACCTTTAACCAGGGGCAGCTTTGAGGTTTCTGCATACACAAAGGCTAACAAGGTCACACAAGCTTTCCATCCTGTCCATATGCCTGCAGGGTCTAGACTCCACTTTTAGCTGGAGATAACCTTCCTAAACAACAGAGGTCCTGGGACTCCAGGGCCGAATGAGTCACCGATTATCTGTGTTTACAAAGGTCAGCGTCGTTACAGCCCTGGACGTGGAGTGTCAACCAGCTTATCTGTCACCAGGCCTCGATGGTAGGTAAGAATTGAGCTGTCATGATCGGGAGATGGTAAACAAGCCTGGGCTGCAGCTGTATGTATCCCCTGTAAGTGTGATGTTTAACAGAACATGTTCATGTGTGTGTGTGTGTGTGTGTGTGTGTGTGTGTGTGAGGGAAGAAGAGAAACATCTCAGACAGAGGGAGAGAGACAGAGAGGGAAGCCCCTCTCAACCCTCAGGACATTAGACTTCCCTGTTCCAACTAGTGCAACACGGTGCTGAATCTCCAACTCCAGGCTCTGTTAAGTCCTCTAATTAGCCAGCCAGGGTCTCTGGTGGAGCACTCCCCTCATCTTTCCCAACCAAGCTCCTTGTAGCAGAACATGTACATTAAATGTAATTAGGGAAAACGACATAGACAGTTCATAGAAATAATATTCTAATAATCTTAAGTGAATACAGGCTGGTTTCTAAAACCTCCTGCAAAACATTTTCTTGTCAACAGTGGAGCTTTAAAGCGGGCCTCCTAACAAATGTTATTATCATGATTAGATTATGTGTGTGTGTGTGTGTGTGTGTGTGTGCGTTTGTGCAATAGATGGGTCAGTGATTGTCAATGATGCCAGCCCTTAAGAACGCGAAACTCATTTCCAGCATAATTATGCACAACCAGCTGCTAAATAGCCATGTCATTTTTTGTGCCCTAGAATTTCACCGTCTTGGCTCCCACTCGCTGTCTCTCAGACACACACACAGGTGACAACCCTCGTCATTCAGGCATGGAGGAACAAAGAGGCATCCACGGGGCAATTGTAATCTTCGATGTGTATCATCACTCTGCGCGCCTCTTCTATCTTGTGGATGAGGAAGACAAAATGATCAACCGCCTTAAATAGAAAGACAGGCAGTAACCCATTTCGTCATGTCAGACATCCTATCACATATGCACATGAGCAAAGCAGGCGTGCAAGCAGGCACACAACCCAGGGGCTGCTCTGGGGCCAAATAAATGAAGCTCCCAAATGAGTAAGAGGGAAAATTGACTGTAAATGGAAGGAGGAAGGAAAAATTAAAGGGTCACATCATGTAAGCACGTCTCTTTGTTGTTTTTACTTTGGTGAGTTTTAAAAAGTGATACTTGTAATCTCTTTCCATTTAACCTTCATTTTAGATAGAAAAACACACACACGTGGTTGTTCCACAAAACAAAAAGTCTCCGGCTGTTGGGGACTAAGTGCAGATCAGGTTGGAGGTTTGAGGATTGACTGACTGAGGGCAGCTTTATGGATGACGTTGGTGTTATTTTACAGTTTTCTTATTGACAACAAATATCATAAAAAAACAACAAAAAAAACAAAACTAACAATATTTCATGCCAGGCTCAGACGACAATGGTGGCCCGAAGGACAAATTAAATGCACAAGAGAAAGAACAAACATTATGGAAAATGAGCTCAGAATCCAGAAATACAACATTATGTTTATATAATTAGAATTAATTAATTCCCTTTGGAAATTTTGAAAAATTTAGTCTCAGGAGTTGAAATATAATATTTGTTGCTGTCAGTTTGCCTGAAGGTAAAGATGAATACACAATAATACATGTAATATTGGACAGTTTAACAAAAGTGCCCCCCTCTGTGTGATTCTTATCTGTACAGATATATACCACATATCAATAATGATAAAAATATGAGTAGAGGCGGCTTTTTTTCATAATATATATTACATATTGGACAGGTGTTTTTTTTACTACAATCACTGTCAATTAGATTTTTTTTGAATAATAGAGTCATAAAGACTCTATAAAGTCTATAAAGTCACCAAGACCTGACTGACAGACATGTCGGACCACTCCCTGGACCACGAATAATTGGATCTTGCTTTCTTTTACCACTTGCATGAAGTACACAGGTGATGGAAGAGGAGATTCTCTTTGTGATATTCCTGTTGTGTCGTGTTCCTGTGGGTGAATAACATGGCTCAGTAGTCTTCTGTTGGGTAAGAGGAAGTTACTAAAACAGGAGTAAATGGTGCGTATTCATGGCTGATATTGTTTTCACCTTGCGAATCTGTGTGTGTGTGTATATGAGAGTTTCGTCATGGCAATGTGTGGTCCTGGAGACACCTACTGTAGCAGGAACTACCACAGAGGCAGTTGTGAGCAGGTTGGCAGGTGTTTATATGTCTGACTGTCCGTCTACAGGTTTTATCACTGCGATAGCATCCCAACCTGTTAGACGCAGTTACAAAACTTTGCAGGTGTGTAGAGATCAAAGTGAAGGCCGTGTTCGAAGATGGGTGTGGTCCGACCCACGAGTATTGCTCATGGGTTGCACCACACCCATCTGGCGTTGGTGTCATCCCATTGCAAGATGGCCCATAATTGGGGACTATTTTCAGATGTAAAATTATTTACAGTTGGTGCTGTAGTAAGTAATGGCACTGGAGGATTAATACACAATCTGTACACTAGTGAGTATTTCCAGCAGCAGGGCAGAGTACTGTATGTGGGATGGGGCCATAATAAACTACAGTGCATGTGTCCATAATAATGAAGGAGCCACAGTGTGACTCACTGACGTGTCATTTTTAAAACAATGAAGGCTCAGGCTCAGAGGAATAAGATGGTGTAAGTCCGGCTTTGGATCCTCACGTTACTTGTGAGCAGGATCGATTCATTGTTGGTTTTGGTCTATTAACTGGGTTTGTTGACAATAACAAAGAATATATAATATTAGTAACAGAATATTTGAAAGGTAAATTGTTATTCATTCATTCTCCCTACTAAGATTGTCTGAATATTTGAATTGACAAACTATCCTAGCCTGCCACTCATAACCACTCTTGTGTTGTTGTGAGATGTTTCATTAAAGAACATGGAAGTCAAATTGCCCCCCCCCCCAATCGCTCCCTCTCCCCTGATGGCTCCACACAGACCACAGTTTAATAAGGCCATTTCATTTTCTGGAACCCCTATGCAAAACAAATGTGTCGTTTTAATCAACACTAGCTGGTTGATTGCAGTTCCACTGCGAAACGTCGCCTCCTCCATTTGCATCATGCTTGGAGCTGTCACCGTGACCTTGCCGTGCCCTGTCTCCGGGATTCACCCTACAGCGTTCCCAATCAGCCCACCCACTTGTGTGATATCATTCCACGGGAGTGTTGGGGTATTGATGGGAGAGGCCTGTCACGCTCATTCCCATAGCTCCAGTATCAGTAATTCTTTTGATAGGAAGAGGAGAGAAAGCAAAATATCTTCTCAGTTTGAACCCTTGCAGAAACACGTTGGGAGGCGAGGCGACCATGAATCTTTGAGGTGCTTGCTAATGGCTTCCAAAGAGCAGAGCATTTGTGTGTGTAATGCAACACGCAACGCTGAGATGGGGATGGGAACTGATGGCCTGGCTCCCCGAGATGTGTTGATGCCACTTTCCCGGCGACCCCCCGCTGCTCTCCCCAGCATCCTGCATACATCGTTCCCTTCACTGCGTCATGCCTCGCATCCTTTCTCTCCTCGATTTCTTGTCCACTTTCTTTACTTACAATTCTCCCTCTTATTTTTAATCCTTTTCTTTCTTTCATGTGCCCTTTATTCTGGTATTTCAAGGAAATGATCCTCTCTTTACTGATTCCCTCTCTGGTTGAGGGGATAATGTGGATGGAAGGCAGAGACATGCAGCCTCTTGTTCAGTCTTTCTTGTTGGGTTTTTAGTGCTGTCTGTCTGCTCGACTCTCTCTCTCTCTCTCTCTCTCTCTCTCTCTCTCTCTCTCTGACGGGGACTTGTGGTGATGAAGATGCTCATTTCTCTCTCCCCTGGAGGGCCAGATTGCAGTGTTGTGCCATTAACCAGAAGTTGCGCTCATGCCTTGGCAGCTTATTAACATATTTCATC
Organism: Seriola lalandi dorsalis; assembly: GCF_002814215.2. NCBI lineage: Eukaryota > Metazoa > Chordata > Actinopteri > Carangiformes > Carangidae > Seriola > Seriola lalandi. The sequence goes on from NW_019525047.1 coordinate 152,179, forward strand.
TGCATGCGCTACTCTCCCTTCACAATTCAATTGTGCTGCTTATTTTTTCTCGCGGTAATGTGCAAGCTATAAGTTACAATAACTTATTTTGGTAATTCGAGCGAAATAATCACTGTTTCCCATTAGAAACAGAGGCAAGCGTTTCAGCATATAATTACACTGGGGAAAAAAAAATACAGAAGCTAAAGCCACCGTTGAATTACTGAGCTATCTGTAATGTTTTGGGTAACAAAAAAAGATGCAGAGGGGGCCACACACATACACAGAGGGAAAATAAATAGTTGGCCACACACTGACATGTAACTGCAGCATTAGTCGAACGCTGCCTGTGGAAGTCTGGTGGAACCTGGGAAGAGAGTAAAGCGGATTTTCCTAAGAGGCAGCATGTCTATCCACCAGGAATGTCAGAGTCGTTAACAGTGTATTTCAGGGACTGTACATGCATGGATACACAGGAACATAAACACACACATAGTCATTAAAATGCACCTGCCTCCATTCTGCCCCCTCTCCCTGTCGCCCCCTTTTGTCTACTTCTCCTGTTCAATGCTAATGGTCCGCAGCAATCCGCAGTCATCCTGAGAAGCAGGAATGCTGCATGGACCAACAGGGAGCGGGGGT
>NW_019525047.1:152819-166510 GCF_002814215.2 Seriola lalandi dorsalis
GGGGGGGTGGGGGGGTTAACCTCAGCAGCAGGGAAGGCCTGGAGGGGCCAAAGGGGTCAGATGTGGAGGGGGCAGCGGGCAGCATTATACACAACACCACCACACTGGATTACACTTTAACCCAGCTCTAAAAGCTCTACAATCCCAGTTGCAGATTGAGGAGGTGTGCATAGCTGTTTAATGACTCTGTTTAAAGGCTGTGGGGTGGGGGGGTGGGGTGGGGGGGTGTCAGCTCTCAGCTGGACTCATCAGTTTACTATGAGGCAGTGAGGATAGCACGTTGTTAAACATAACTCCAAGTGGGGAGCTCCAGCAATTATCTGAGGTGTTTAGTTCTCACATCATTATTTTTTTTCTGTTTTGGCTTGTTTCATAATGAAATTCTTTTCAGTAACAACTCAGGGAAGAGTCTGAACTGTTTTCCAAATGATTTGAGGAGTGCCATACCTGAGAGATAAACAAACTATACCGATAAGATTTGCTTTTATTACATCCAACCGACTACGCATGTGAAAACATCAGAGATAATACATTTATTTCACTCCATTAACAGGCACCAGTGAGCTCCTTGCAAGCTTGTCATCAGTGGCTCTTCACGATCGAGCTAATTATTCCTCATCATATCCAGCAGGTAGTAATTAGGCCTTTGTTACTCGCTATCATACTGTTGATACAATAGACGGCTCTCAGGCTGCAATTGTTCTCCGCAATTGTGAGGAGGTAAAGGAGATTATGCATTTTAATAGGTGAGAATTAAAATAATACGAAGCGAAACCCGGCGAGAGGAGAGACCGCCCGCTTTGTGTTTACTACTGATGTTTATTCATGGAATATACGAGTATAATCTCATGATTCAAAGTGACTCATTCATCCTGCTCATTCAAGTGTTCTTGACTGTTGCTGATGATCGAAATGGAAAACCAAATTGACTCCTGTCTCAGTTGATACGCGGCAGAGGCAAAACAAAGAGCAAATTGGCTATTTAAAAGATCAGGCTAGAAAAAGCTGATTGCTGAGTGTGTTTCGTGCAGATGTTGTTTGTCATACAAAAGGGATGAAAGGCAAGTGATAGGCAAGCTGATTTCGAAGAACACAGCACTCAGAAGACTCTTAGCTGATTGCTGTCACACCCACAATCAGCCACTGGCAGGGACCTACACACAAACATAATTTTATTTATGGTAACTTTTTTTTTTTTCCACTGGATTTCATTCAAAATATGATTATATGACAGGACGATGCTGTCCCCACCAAAAACACAACTTCATCATCTAAATGCTTAACACAAAGATCTAATGAAGCTGTAGTGTGCATACTCTGCACACGTTGCAAACTTTGCACACGAACTGAAATGTGAAAATAACAATTTTTTGTGTTATGGGGGTTACGTGTTGAGGACCAGAGTGCAGACAGGAGATGTATCAATCTTTTCGTTTGAAGCTTCTCAAGAAAGGCGACCAAGTGGACGTCGTAAAATGTCAAACAATTCCTTTGACTCAAGGTCCTCGTCTTACCGTCTTTATTCGTTTTCTTAGTTGTCATGGAGATAAGTAAGTTGCTGTTCTATGAAATAACTATGAAAGTTTGTCATGTGCTAGCACAGGGTCACATTTGGGGAGAGAGTAGCCGTGTTCCAAATCAGGCGCCATATCGTTCGAAGGACGTGTTTGGAGACATCACAGCAGATCCTTCGTGTCACAACCTATCCCAAGATTCATTGCGGGAAGGAAGCAAACAACGCCGACAGAGAGCCTGAGGATCACACTTTTAAATGTAAGTAGTATTTGGTTACAGCTCAGTTCAACAGCTAAGAGTACAACCGTTAAAAAAACCAAATGCCTTCAAAAAGTTAGGTGTTGACGCCTTGTGACGAAACTGTAAGGGCGGGAACAGGCCCCTGAATTGGGACACAGCTACTGTAACCCATGTTTTGGTCCGGTGTTTAGAGACAGCTGATGATCTGTTTCTGGTGCATCTGTTCTTTGAAAGCTCTGGAAACACCTTGTAAACGTGCCCCCTAACTAAGACGAGGACAAACATGAAATTACTTAAGAATGTAAATGTGTGTGTTAAATACAGTTCGTATCAACAGGGGCTTCTTTATTCATGCACGTGTCTTTCTTTGGGATTTCCAGCTGTACACACAAATAATGTTGACCTCCCTAAAAAAATGTAAGAAATGTCTGACTATGCAGGGAGGGGTGTAAGAGGGGGGGGGAACAGGAATGAGTGTATGAATGTGGTTGTCTGGTCGGTGGTCAGTGCCTCACAGTATTTCACTGCACTTGTGGAGACGGTGTGAAGCCAAACAAAACAGCAGGCAGAGGATGTACATCATAGGGGGGGATCAAGTCAGAGGGAAAGCATCACTCACTCCGTCTTTTTCAAGTGTGATCTACTGTGCTCTGTATCTCAGGTCGGAGTGAACAGCAACGTTAATAATAAGCATCACATGTTACATGGAGCAGGAGAATCTGTTGCAAATGGTTTGAAATCCACTTTACAACACAGTTGCTGTCGGAAAAGATACAGAAAATATTCCTTTCCTCTGGTCTTGCAGGCCAGACATCTTCCGCTAATCATTATACACTATTTGTCTTCATCAAACTCACATTATGAATAACTGAAAGCAAATAAACTGAGAACATTACACTACGATCCCTTCTGTCAATCACAAACAAATAATAAAGTTAACTTTTCATTCATGCACAGTGAAGATAACCTCTTGGTTTATAAGCTGTCTTACATTCATAAGCCTAACTTTAGTTAAGACATTTGGTTTTAGTTTGTATAATGTCAGAGTTCAAAAGATTGTCTTTTAATTTCTTGTTTAGTGTGACCAAAAGTCCAAAATATTCAAATTACAATGATATAAAAACAAAGAAAAGCATCAAATCCTCACATCTGAGAAGCTGGAGCCGATTAATATTTGAAATCATTGAATCAAGACTTTATGCGAGTTAAATGAGAAGATTAATACCACGTTTATGTCTCTGCGGTAAATATTAAACTGTTTTCAGCAGCAAAACCAAATCTATCAGTAATAGTTAACACATTACATCTGGTTTGTTTAATCTGCACAAAAATCAAAGTATAAAAATGACAGGTTGTAATTTCATAGGTGGTTATGTGCTCCTAGCATAACCACAACACTTCAGATATAACGGGTTACTGATACTGAGTTTAAGGGGGGGTGGTAGCTGGATTATGTTACCTTTGGGCAAAGCAAGGTTAGCTGTTTATGCTAAAATAACCTAAGATAAAATAACTGCCTGCTGGTGGAAGCTTCATATTTAGCATACAGCTATAAGAGTGATGTCAATATTGAACTAAGCAAATAGAAAAATAAAAAAAAAATAAAAAATTTGGAACTATTCCTTTAACAAGAAACTGATTAACAAGTTGTTGATTCATTTTCTGTTAATTCACTTAATCGATTAATCTGCTGCAATCTACATGAATAATGATGACATCAAAATCATATGTTATCACTGTGGCATGCACCCGGCATATTTGGTGAATGATCCATAAACAGTCGGCCTATTATAAGTTTCATTTACAAACAGGTAACTTGTCTTTGCTGTCTTTTGATAATGATAATGCACATGAATGGTGATGCCTATATTTTATCCGCTACTTTGTAGATTACTTCTGACAAAAAAAAAAAAAAATATCGCCCATTCCTGCAAAGATGGAAGATTTATAGGTCAGTAGGGAAATAAAACAACTTTTACTCCTAATACTGTGAGCACCTGCAATCTGTATTCAGTTTTTGCGCCTCACTTTTAATTAAGACTTCACAGCGTTCAATAAATTCTGCCAGACGCAAACACACAAATCACATCTGATAAGATAACAACTTGGCCGACTTGCAAAAAAACGTTGTCCTTCACCGTGTACACTATGTAATAGCCTAGCACTTAATAAACTAACCAAGGGGGTGGGGTGTGCTCTGCGTCAGCATGATTCATTTAGTCTTCCGACTGCACAAACCTCCACTTTTTGTTTGTTTGCTTCAGATGGTAGGAGCCTTTATTAAGACTGAAATCACCTAAAGAGTGATCAAACACAGGGAAACGCCTGCAGCCTGCACTGGAGAGAAGCTTTCACACATGCACTGCAACTCTGAGCTTCTCTGGACATCACCCGGAGGATCTGTACGGGACAACGCAGATGTCCGAATCAGTTGAACCGGACATTAAGCGGACTTTATCCTGCCAGCTCGCCCTAGTATAAAGTCTGTGTAATGTCCAGTTGAGCTGATTTGTGAATAAGCAGGTTATTGTCCAAAGAATTCACAGCGAGCAGAGTGGGTGTGTTGATGATGTTTTTGTCATTTCCCCTGCACGCTCTATCCAGGCGCCATCCCACAACTAAACTAAAAGGGAGTATTGGTGAAAATGCATCTCACGCAGTCAAGTCTCTGACTGTGTGCTGCATGTGTGAAGGGTTTTTCTTTTTTTTTCCCCTTTGTCAGACATTTTAAAAATGAAGGAAACTGAGTAAATAGTTTCAACCTCTCCTACAGTTTGCTGGTTTTGAAGTAAAGTGGTTATTCAACCATTTTATCACGCTCAACAGATGAATATTTCCTCCAAGCGATGACAAACTGATATCAGCTTCTCCAACACCTCCCTCTCAGGTGGCTCAACCTCATCTGACTCGGAACGACACATTGATCATTTGGCTGAGTGTTTTCTCAATAATGCAAACACCCTCCAAACTTTCACCAAGATTACATTTTTCCCTCATAGTGGAGAGCTCCGACGCACAGAGGCTGCCGGCGTGATGCATGGAGTGCTGTGTTTGTGCTCCTGAAGTAACACATTTTCTGTGAATGCTCCTCTTGAGCCCGACTCGTGTATCGCTATTGTCCTCTCCATGCCGATGCTATCAAACACAAAAATGCATCTCCCTGTTATATTTTCTTTGGAGCTTTCATCTGTGCTTGCCTTTATCTAAGAGGGGGAGGACAGGGAGTGCTGTGACATTTATCACCGTGTTGGTATGTGTGCGAGTGTGTGTGTGTGTGTGCGCGTACATATGGTCTCTTTCTCTTTATCTCTGAACAACGGGTTAGATATACAGGGTGTTAGAGCAGCAGAAAGATGATGATAGTAATGTCCACTGGAATGCTGCTATCATACTGGGTTTCCTGCTGAGCCGGATGGGGGAGGCCCCCCCTGCATTTGTATGTGTGCATGTGTGTGTGGTCAAGTCATTTGAAGGCTTTATAATGCTCACCTGACGAGTCCAGTCTTAGACGTGATACTGCAGCGACACAAGAGTAAAGTTCCTGAGCAGGAAAAAAACTAGAACGATGACTCATCTAGAGCTTAGATCACCGTGGACCACAAGGACATTCACCAGTTTATGATTAAGCCCATGACAGCAAAACAGATAGGACCTCTGGAAGTGCTTAGGTCTTCCCAGATAAGAGCTGCTGTGGTTTGCAAAACGTGCCGACTGGCACGGTTCGGCGCTTTGAAGACCACAAAAGAGAGCGAGCCTTGTGCTCGCGAGGAAAACTTGTGTGTGAGGAACGCTGTGCCTCACTGACACGCATTTATCATTTTGTCTGCCTGCTCACCCCTTGAACAACCCAAGCATTTGCATAGCTCAAACAACATCTGTCTTCATGTCAACCTCGTCATCGCAACCCAAGAACACACCACCGACTGTAAGAGACAGGCTGGCTGTACAATCTGGCTTCAAATTAGTTTGTTTAGAGGTTTTGATGTGGCTGGGAGACTTCTAGGCGATCGTCTTTTACAAAAGCTTGACAATGAAAAACAGGAGTGGTACAGTATGAGGACCAGCTTTTAAAGGGACCATCAGAAATTGAAATATAAGTATCTTGTTTAAATTCAAAAGAACCGCAAACTGAATTATTGTAGCCTTTCTACTCAGACGTCAGAGTTTCATTTTGTTTTTCCAACTGCAGTTACTGAAGTTCAGTGAAAGGCTGCTGGGGTAATGGATTTAGTAGTAACTCGTGTCAGATCTTGAGCAGTGCCTCCTTTCAAAAAAGAAGCGATTTAGATGGGCAGAGATTACGGCTGCTCTGATGCATTGTCCATGTCAAAGGAAATGTCAGCAAGCAAACAAACAAATAACAGCTGCTCATTTCAGCCGACATCTGAGTTAATGAAATGAAAGAAAAAATTAGGGCCGGAGCAACGTGCTGTCTGTCTACGAGAAGGAGGCGGTCATATTGATGGGCTTTTCTCAGAGGCGGCTAAAGTGCTAATGTCCACTGAAATGTCATCAGTCAAATCAGCGCCTTCATCTGCTTCATCTGTTCCCAGCTGCTTCGACCGGGAGATTTCTTTCAGGCCAACATTGATTGACAGAGGGAGGACTGATGAGGGTTTCTGCAGAAGCTTTTCTGCCCTGGCGACACATCTATTCCTCTTCAAGAGATTGCTCTGAACAGACAAGACAAAGTGACTGGTTGCCTGGCTGCGCGTTCCCCTGACATTCCTCTTTGTCGAAATCAGGGAAAGTGACAATCTGTCTAAGCGCACATCACTTATTCTGAACATCCGTTTGTTCTGAACAAGCCAAGTGACTCGTGGCCCACCATGTATGTGAACTGATTCTGAACAACTACAGCGTGCTGGCTCCTCACTGTCCCGTGGGGCCAGGCCTGGGCAGCAGATAAGTCACTGTTGGCAAGGGGAAGGTGAGGAGGAGGGAGGGGGGGGGGCTGTGACGCTGGTCCGAAGGCCTCAGCGGAGGGCCATGTCTTGCAGGCAGGCGGGCAGACAGGTGGATGTGATGAGTGACTGGCACCTGCTGTAGGAGCAGCAGATGGCCAAGCGGTGGCCTGTGCCAGCGGGGTGAGGGGACCTGTGTCACTCTGTGCATCTGCAGCCTGTGTCAGGATCCTGGCAGGGCAGCGATGTTCGGGCCAGCCGCCGCCGCTCAGCAGCCTGCGGTGGCGATGGAAATTCAAGTTGGGCAAGGGATGAGTCGAAAAACAGCCACGCACCTGATGCTGTGTTGTCGTGCAGGGAATCAGTGGCAGCCATCCAAATAGGATCTGAGAGTATGGACAGAGTCGGAGCGAGATGGGCTTTGGCATCTGGACAACTTACCTAGGTGAAGTAAAAGTTAGAGCTCATCAAAAAGTTGAGTTTAATTATAGACTAGACCAGGTGAGTTGCAGTGCCAAAGAAGTTATATTTTGAATATTCAGCACCTGGGAACATGGCTCAACTTCCCTCATAATCTCCAAGAAGTGGGAGATTATAGTCATACATTCTGTTATTGTGTTATTTATGGATTGTGTTATAGAGAAAATAAATTATTCCCCTTTTTGCTGAAAACTCCCTCAAGGTCCCTGGATCCCACTTTCAGAACCACTGACACCATCAGCTCCTGCTCTCTTTATTCTTTTGCTAGTTTCCACCACAGCAAGCATGAAAAACAATTTTACATATTTCCACTCATGTTCTTTTTGCATACACACTATAAGTGCATATAACAGGTGTATAGAAGCATACTGAGTGACAACCTTGAGGATTACCCACGTTTTCTATGTATTATTTCAGTTGAATGTCTCTTACAGTCTCTCTCATTTGATTACTGCGGCAAGTTTAGAATGAGAGTGTCACTGAAATCAGAGTCAGTGGTGTTGTTTTGACCCTGACACTGATCAACCGTCCACCCTGCGTTCATCCTCAGGGATGTGTCATCTAGCACAGCTGAGCAGAACGTCAATATAAAGGTGATGCTCTCCCCTCACTCTCTCTCTCTCTCTCTCTCTCCGAGGACTTCTGCTGTGATAGAAGCAGCAGCATCTACCAGAGGATTCTGGATGGAATCAGACAAGCCTCTGAATTCTTTCTCTCTTTGTTGTGGGGCCTTTTCCTCCCACCTCCGATTCCTACGGGTGAGTGACTGGCTGAGACTAACCAGCTCAAAGACAGCTCCACTGATCAATATTTGAGCAGCTTGGCGCTGCTTGAGCTCCCCATACATGTCACTGGGGTCCCCATTCCTCTTGCTGGGACAATTGCCAGGACATGCCGGGCTGTTTGAGGCCTGCTTACTGAGGTGATCCAGTACCAGCAGCTAGAACATCCCTTGATCCATTATAGATGAACTTGGGAGTTTGCTGGCAAGTTATACGCGCGTGTAATTGAAGGAAACAAGGCGGCAAACATCGGTACACAAAGAGCAAACATGTATACACGCTGAACATATGCCAAACGCACAAACATGTGCTTTCACACCCGAGGCAACTGAAACACACACACTCACACACAAAGACAAATGCGGTACCTTAGCTCAGCACGTCATCACTGAGGCCTGAGCAACAAAACAGGTCGGCCACTCAGGACCCACGACATGAAGAGGTGCACAACGACAGAAGTGTCACTTTCTGTCGTTGTGCACCTCGCAAAGCTAAAAATCTACAGCTGTTCAAACAGATTCATGGGCTTTGGAGAAGAAGCGTGTCTGCATTCCCCGTGTGTTTAAGGACTCTCCACCTACGCAAATGCTCAAATGACAAACGTGATCCAGCAGAACTATCATTGCCGTGAAGGATGGCAGGAGCCTCTGCCTTTGATCCCCGCGGAGACATCTGCCACAAATAGCCATTCTTCCAAACCAAACGTCCGCCTCTAGAAAATAGTTTGTGACAGTTTCCGAATAGTTTGACGCAAACACCGGAGGCCACGAAAACACATGAAAAAAGGTCCATCCTTCATTCAAAGTGTTACATGACCTAAATTTACTTTCATTTTCTTCCTCTATTGACTAACTATAGCCCCAGATTTGCATTTATTCTGCTGATAATTTATACAGAAAATCTGGTTACTGCTTTCTATCAAATGAAGCAAAACTTTGATCAGTGAGTAATTACGAGAGAGAGAGAGAGAGAGGAGAATTGTGTTGCCTGATAAATACTTTGGAATACATTATCAGTTGGATGTACGCAGAGCGCTGATTTATTTTGTATCTCTCGTAATGCTCTGTTAATTAGAAGAGGGGAGGGATGTTTAATTAATGCTGGTGGGGAGGATTAAGGACAGGGGGGCAACAGCTTTCAACTTGTCACTTAGAAACACAACACGAGTCAGATAACTGACAGATACACCGACTGAACGCAAACAAGATGCTAACAAGGCTGACTTTGTTTTTGCTGCCAGTGGGGTTGGGATTGGCCCCTGTGCTATCACATTTCACGTTAAGTTTCTCACACCTCTGCCTGTTAGTTTGTGTTTCAGGGAAGAAGAAGCACTTCAAGGAAAAAATAAATACGTCTTTGATGCATTTCAAAATGTGTCCCAAAATTGCTCTTCATCACAAGTTTTGTATTCTGTTCCTCGAATGCCACGAAATGGCAGAGAAGGCTTTTCATTTATTTGCTTGAGGAATGCCTCACAGCGCCTTTTCCACCAATGCAGGACACAAACGATTACAGATTTAAATATTTTCTCAGTAAAACCCATTTGTCCTGGTCTCCTGTCTTGCTTCTCCAAGTCTCCTTCAACCTTCTGACACGAAACTGTGGGTTTATTTCATTCACTGTTTCCTTGGCAACTCTCTCTGAGAGACCAGCAAGGTTTCAGCAGGAGACAGAGTACAGCAGTGGAGTCATTATTTACTGCAGGGCTCAAGCTGATGTTCACTGACGTGCTTTAAAATATCATCCACACACGTCTATTTCCACCCCTCACATCACCACATACTGTATATAATTACAGTCTCCATGGCGATGCTGTTGGTCGCGTTACTCACTGGACATTATGAAAAACAGAAAATGCCCTTGTTGTTGTTTTGTTTGTGAAAGGTGGAAACTGGATGTTAACATGTAAAATTTCTGAAAGTTATATGTTTAGCAGTGCTCGGAAAGTGTGAAGAACAGAAGCGTGGTGAGGTTCATTTACAAATGTGCTTCAAGGCTAATTAGAAGAGTTATTTTATGTGCTAATCACACTTTGTTGGTTCAACGTACTCACAATGAGGCAAGGCAGACGGCAAGGCCACCTTTTTACTGGGTGATAAATCTAAATTTGAAAAGTGTGAAATTCAGTAAGCCGGGGTCTTAATTACCGCCCATGTTCACGTTCTCCATTCATCCATGACCGTAAACTGAATAAAAACTGCTCTGAGCGGCTGCAGCATGCATGGAGAAACAAAATGGAGTTCACCTTGTCCTAAACCCATACATCATCAGCTGTCAGGACCAGGGCAATGTTAGTTTACTTTCATTAGTAAACACTTTATGAAGTTTGGCTTACAATTAGATACCACAAGACTGTAAACAATGTAGAATGTGAGTAAGAGTTATGTATTTAACCAAAAACTTACGGCAACTGCAGTGTACTTGAGGCTCATTGATACTTGTGATGATTGTTTTTCCTTAAAACTCTGTATTTATGTCGAAGGGAAGAAAAAGGAAAAATATCGCTCATTCCAACTTGGGAACGTTCAGGCATTATCCCAAAGTGGTTGGCCCAAACGCTAACCTTGTAGCCACACCAGATAAACAGCCTAAATTAGCTAGTTTTTCATGTTATGCATTTGTAGTGCTTCATTACTTTTCATCCAGAGCATTATCAGGTCCAACACTGTGCAACACTTTACTTTATGACCAAAAACCTGCAAAACTATTGACATTCCCATAAGCCTCAGCTGGAGGCAACTTTGCATTTAGTGCTAATTAGCAAATGTTAGCATGCCAAGAAGCTAAAGTAAGATGGTAAAAATGATACCAGATAAACATCGGCATGTTAGCATTGTCACTGTGAGCATACAGTATTACTTTTATTAATGCTGTTGTTAACACTTTAATTTCCCTACCTTTCAATAAAGCACTATCCCGTCTAGTGTGATCTTATCTTACACTGTTTGGACAAAAATATGTGGACACCCATTGAGAGGAACTGTGGTTTAAGCACCGTAGTTCCATTCAAAGAAATTCTAAATGCTCCTACACACAGTGATTCAGTGATACTTATACTTATACTACTTATACTAATGATAATAATACATTTTATTTAAAGGCGCTTTTCTTGGCACTCAAGGACACCGTACAGAGTTACACAAATTGAGATTAAAAACACATTAAGAAGAAGCAACAATAAAAATGAAATATAAAAATAAAAACAATACAAAAGTGACAGAGCAATTGGCATCAGATGGAAAAGGCAGTTTTAAACAGTACAGTACTCTGCTTCCAACTTTCTGGTAATAATTTGGAGAAAACATTTCCTGCTTCAGCATGACAGTGCCCCCAAACAAAGAGCCAGGTGCAAAAAAAATAAATAAAAAATTGCCCATAACCTGACATGCACAGAGCCCTGCACCTTTGGGAAAAGCTGGAACAGCGACTGCGAGACAGGCCTTACCACCCAACGTCAGTGGCCGACCTCAGTATTGTTCTTGTGAATGATTTCAAAATCTTATGAAAAGCCTTCCCAAAAGACTGGAGCTTTTAGAGCAGCAAATAAGTATTAATGATTTATGTTATCATGTCAATAAATATTAAGTACTGCAAACAAAGACTCAACTGAGCCTAAGCAATAAAAGCAATCCTGTCAGGCCCCACGTCATCCCCGCCTGTTCTCTCTATTTTGCTGGTTGTTAGTGAATCAGGTTTTGAAGCATCACTTTCCTCCACAAATGGAACACCAGGCTCAACAGACACGCAGGTGTTATTGGAGCCCTTCTCCTTGACTGACCTTCGGGATTGCCTTGCACCAAACACCGTCTTTGTCTCTGAAATGGCAGCAATTAGCGGCTGGAGCCAAGCGGAGGGGTTATTTTGAATGTGTGAGGGGGCAAACCGAGCGAGAAAGGAGTTGCAAGGAGAGAAGGAGACCTGAGCGAGCCACAGGGGCCCAGAGTGGGAGGCAGAGAGAGGGAGAGCCAGAAGGTCAGGGATAATTAGAGCCCTTTGTGGTCCTCTCAAGAGGCTCAGGAGGAAGCCCACAGATGGGCCCACAGCACCCGCACCCAGACACCTTGGAAAGGAGGGTGCGCGCGCGCACACACACAAACATATTGTCTCACGCACGCACGCACGCACGCACGCACGCACGCACACACACACACACACACACACACACACACACACACCTGAGGGATGCCGCAGTGAAAGCAGCAAAACAAATGACAATGGACACAGGTGTATTTAGAAGAAAGAAGGAGTTACAGGAAAAATTAAGGTCTAAAGATTTTTTTGTCTAATTGTTAACAAGCCAAAACTGGGTTTTCTGTAATTGATAAATGGTTATAATGATAGCTATTTCAGCAGTTTGCCAGGGGAAGGGTGTTTATGAAATTACTACTGCAGCCTGGCAGTCAGTTTTCTCATTTGCAACACACGATTCTTATAATGTCACACAGTTGTGCTGGCTGAATTAACTTTCTCACTGTGGAATGTGCTGCCACCAGGGCTTGACTTTTAACTTCAAATGTCAATTGTGGCACCTGGGCCTCACATCCGGCCCTAAGCTTTCCCTTCTCAGTGACCCGGTGAAAAATCAATTAGAGTAACCGTGACTTGCTGAGCCTCAGGTACAGAAAATGCGAAAATAGGCCTGATACTGGCAATTATTGGCCTGACATTTTTATCCAGGCTCCATGCAAATTCACTGTCGGAGTGTTTAACTGTGAGGTGGGGGAGATAATTTCAGAAGGGCTGCAACGCTGTTGTCTGCAGGATTAATCAGGAGTTAGAAGCTGCATGACACACACACACACACACACAAACAGTGCCGACTGAAATGACATACATTCTCCTGGATACAGTAGTAACCATCAGTTAAGGTCTTGACATGTGCTCCAGAGGGCCTCACAAAGCTGCCTGGGAGTTAACCTGCTGATATAAGCCCTTCTGTCACCGCTAGCTGCCTGTCAGTCAGGTAACACTTCCATTAGGGCTGTTGATGACAGATCCACCATCACTGTCATCTGATTAATGTAAAAAGCACTCACTACTGCCTCTGTCTGCCTGCCATTCAACTGGCATTTATAATTTACCTTTTCGGTATGCAGCCTTGTTTTCTCAGGCTCTTTTAGCTCCGGTGAAATCATTGCTGAAAAGAGCGCGACACAGTGAGGGATCGACCATACAAATAGCCTCACTGCTTTATATTCTCTCACTGCTGGTGCCGTAACATCTTTCAGTGTCGTGGAGCCGGTGTAGTGAGTGATGTAAACGGTAAACAAATGTATTATGACACAGGGTCAACATTCAACTGCGGTGTTGACAGCCGAGGCAGTAGGAAGAAATTACTTCTGACTGATATTTTGCCTCTTGTCAGCAGAGCAATTTCAACCTGAGCAGACGGACAGGATTAAAAGTTTCCCCTGCAGGGATACTGTGTTTCGCTTGACTGCTATGTAAATAACTTGTGTGTGTAACATTTTAATGAAGGTTGGGGGGGTGGGGGGTGGGGGGGTGTACCAGGACTAAGTGGATGTCTTGGCTAAGCTGCACAGGTCACCTGTTGTAAATCTTTGCATGATAGATTGTGTGTAATTGCTAAGCTTTGTTTAATCTGTGGCTTAGTGTTTGGCATGCTAACTCAGCGTCATGCATGGCATGTAAATATCAGCTAAATGTCACGTTCATTAAGGGATGTAGAGCCCGTCTGGGTGCGTTACAGCCCTTCTTTCTGTCTTTGTAGTGGATGTAGATGACTGCACATTCTACTGCCTGGAGGCCT
>NW_019525047.1:166530-166919 GCF_002814215.2 Seriola lalandi dorsalis
TATACATATATATATATATACACACACACACACACACACACACACACACACACACACACACCTACCTATCTATCTATTTATCTATCTAAATAAAGACATAAATTGTATGTTTTGGTGTGATGCCCATTGTTTTGCCTTGTTTCCACTCAGAATGTGCACATACAGCACACACAAAACTGCCACTGCTGCCACAGATTGGAGAGGGAATGCTGGGACATGACGCTCATGTGCTGCACCAACAATAGCGCACTTGAAATTTCCAGGCATCTGGTGTCCAGGTTGCCGGGTGGCTGACCTGTACACTGCTGGCTGTGAGCCAGACCTCCATCTGTATAAAAAAAAAAAAAAATATTACAGCTGCCCATTGGCCTCGACCTCAATCCATATAC
>NW_019525047.1:166939-180617 GCF_002814215.2 Seriola lalandi dorsalis
GGGGGGGGGGGGGGGGGGGGGGGGTCCCCAATCTGGGGTTGTCCTCAGAGAGTGTGGCATTCTGTACGTGTGTGTGTGTCCATGCACAGATGTGTGCCCTCGCATCATACCATTATGTTTTTTCCTTTTCCTCAGCCTTGTGCAGCTAATGAACAATGACTTGATTGTTGAACGCGATGTGAAATGTCAGCTGTCTGTTTGTCTCTGTGTGACATGTCATTTTGACAGGAGTGGGTTTCCTCCATTATTTCACAGCCTCTCCATTTGTTTATGTGAAGGTGTATATATGTTTCCAATGCGGCAGCTTTCCTCAGCAGGAACCATCCTGAAATCTCATAGATCACTCCCATTTCTCATGCTGTGCTGCTGACATGCACAGCATTTGGCCCAATTATTCCTGTTTCCATTGTAATGATGGATTGCATATGTGCATATTTATATTATTCAAATGCCCTTAGCACAGTGGGGTGTACTAAATGTTCGTCCATTTTATGTCAGCAGAGTTAACGACATGATCTATAGTCACACTAACATCCCAATGCTCTGGTGGACAATAAGTTCAACACTGAACTTCTTGTGTTGATAGCAGCACATAGAAGGTCAACCAGATGGCCAATATCTTCCTACTTCCTGTTCCCCTCAACATCCATCCCGGGTTCCTCTAAGCTCTCCACATTGAGGAAGAAGCTCCCTGCGGTGTCCCGCTGATTCTTCCTGGCAAAGCCACAGCTTTGGCCTTTCCCCCTCCAGGCACCCACGCAGAGTAAAGCAGGGTGTGTGTGTTTAGCAGTAATCAGTAGGTGGGGGTGTGGATGTGGGTGCTGCCCCGATAATTAGCTGAATAGCATTCTAATGGTGGACCGTGCCATCTGTCCAAAGGGGTGGGGCACAGAAAAGGTCTCACACATTTTTAATGAGGCTTAATATTCACACAGAGCAATAATAGGATTGCACAGTGTGACTGAAACACTTGCATTTGAGCAAAGGGCAAATTAGGATGCATCAGTCAGCTGTCAGCTATATGTACTACATATATACATGCTGCATACATGCATACACACACTTATACATATATATATATACACACACACACACACATACACACACACACACACCTACCTATGTATCTATTTATCTATCTAAATAAAGACATAAATTGTATGTTTGGTGTGTGTGTGTCAGAGGTGGGAGCTCACAGCTGTCATGAGTACTCCTCTCATACTGAGGCTTTAAGTCAGTATTAGCTGATGGAAGACATCACTATGGCTGACTCGCAGGCTGCGGAGGTGAGGATGTACAGGTGGAGCTGGGTGGAGTGTAACGGAGCAGGGAGAGGGAGGGGTTGGAGGAGTGGAGACTTTTGCCTTTGAGTGTCATGCTAACGCTAGCTTGATTTCAGGAACTTGCATATTGTGGCTTTAATGTCACGTTCTTGTCATTTTGGAGTTATCATAATTGCAAGTTTTCAACTTGTAAACACTATTCATGTCGACACCTACGTTGTAATTTTGACTGCGAACGTCTAACTTTTCTCAAAGCTACATCCAGATACAGTATATCCAACTTGGCTCTAACTAACACAGACGTGCCTGGAAACCAACAGACATTAATTTCTGATGTCAGCCAGAGTCCATCATTGTAATTAAACCCAAATTGATTGCATAGTTTATGTCATCAACGCCCAAGATTTCTGATGCACACATGATCGATTCAGTTATGACACATTTGCCTTAAACTGTCCAATGACCTTCCACTTGAAATTCATAAAGAAGGTTTAACTAAAAAAAAAAAAATCATCAAAAACTTTTAAACAGTGTTTTCAACTTTTACCAAATCCAACATCCCCTCTCTCCATCACTTGAATGTCCATTGATTTACTGTAGATTGTGTGATGGCTGCCTCCAACCTTTTGTTTCCAAGGAAAATATGTCACTTTAAAGAAACAATGGTACTTCTACTTCCTTATATGTTATATCCTCATAAAATCTACACCCCTCTGACACTGTTTTCTGTGACATCTGAAGCAGATGCCCATTGTTTTGCCTTGTTTCCACTCAGAATGTGCACATACAGCACACACAAAACTGCCACTGCTGCCACAGATTGGAGAGGGAATGCTGGGACATGACGCTCATGTACTGCACCAACAATAGCGCACTTGAAATTTCCAGGCATCTGGTGTCCAGGTTGCCGGGTGGCTGACCTGTACACTGCTGGCTGTGTGTGCCAGACCTCCATCTGTAAAAAAAAAAAAAAAATATTACAGCTGCCCATTGGCCTCGACCTCAATCCATATACAACACCATTTCTTGGTAGAAAATACAAAATGAAACCACTCCGTAGCCAAATCACAGGCCAGTGAGAGGCACACTAATGGAAGTAGAGCGAGTGATGGTTCATGGTTACAAACACTTGAGAGGCTGATGATGTACAACAGGCAACATCAGTGTTATAGCACTGTAGCGAGAAGAGGAAAAGCAAAAAGTCCTAAATGGTTCATAAAATGCTGATGAGGTTGGGCTTTCTTTTCTCTATACTGTGTTCACTTTTTTATTCGACTTGTTTTTTTTGTCACAATAATGCAGCTTTTGCCCTCTGTGAGCCTCCACACTGTGATTGGTGGTTGTGATTGGTGGGAACTTCTGATGAGGTGAAAGCAATTGAGTAGACAGCCCCAAGCAAGAAGAAAATGCTGGCACCATGCAGCCAGAAGTAGAGGGAAAATGCCAACCTCAGACAAACCACTGTGTCAACAAAAACTTAAACCGATTTTGTAAATAACTGGAGGCTTGGAGGATGGACTGGTTGGAAACAGGGAGGGCAAAGTGGCACCATTGTCTTCTGTAAGGCAAGCAATCATGTTCCAGACATACTGTATTTTAAAAAGTGAATCTTGGTGGTATGTTTTTTTCCCCCCCAATGTTCAACATAAATCTATTATTTCAGTAAGAGGCATTGATCTCTGAAACAGACACTAATGCTCTGGTGCTCACTCAAATATTTTACAAAGGAACATATTTTGTTTGGATGGCACATTGACGGTTCCTCCACTTGTAGACTGTCTCTTTAAATAAATAAGGCAGCATATCGATCGGGGATATTGAGGTGGGTTATGGGGTAGCCATTAGTGAAGACGGGCTCAAGCTGAACATGAGGAGATGGGTGGGTTAATGCTAGATACTGGCTTTTAAATAATAGACCAGTGGACTCTCATTTTTAACCACTCATGGTGGGGCATTGTCGATTGATTTCACTCTTCAGCTAGAAATATTGATAGGCTTCATGTTCCTCATCGTGGAAAATCAATGACAGAGCTCACAGAAAGATTAAGGAAAGGTGGAATAAGAGAATATGATGGAGTGAAGGATGGAGAGAGAGGGTTTGTTGTGTACGGAAACTGGTGGTGTTGCAGTGGACAACAGTACAATTCAAGGTGGGGCAGCAGAGATGGCGTGATCTCCTGACAATGGCTAAAACTAAAAGAAAGGAAACGAAAGACTAGGTCAGAACCTAGTATCCGGCTGGGCGATGTATGATCACTGTGTGAAATTCAAAAACTGCTGTAAAAAAACTATTTTCAACAGGAAGTAGCTGCTGGAAAACAGTAGCTGCTGGAAAAGTTGCTAAATGTAGCTAGATGTTGTAGTACGCTAATTAGCATATTCATGACATGATCACGTTGTATTGGCATTCAGCAAGTTTCATTCCTTTATCTGTTTTGTTCTCTCCTACTCACACATTAAGATATATTAACCAGCAGTCATTTCCAAGCTGCTGCTCTGCAGCAATAAAATCGCCATACATATAAATTAAAGAAAGACTGCGCTGTAATTTCAGCTATATTTACTTACCAAGTGATCACTCCGAGAGAAAGTAAGAGGCGACAGAATTTCTTTCTTTTGCAATCTCACACAGCGCACAGCATCTGCCTGTTTAACAAACTGTTGCTTCACCTCTCTGCCACACACTGGATGGAGTAAACACAAAGAGAGATGTTGGGTCGTACTGGTGACTCACCTCTATGAAAAGTAGCTGTAGTTTGTCTAAAAAATTCTGTAGATTTGTCACAGCCTCCTGATGACATCATAGAGACCAAATCATTTTGAAAGAAAAATGCACAATGGAAAAAGTCCAGTATTCGGACAATCAGTGGTGTAACTTCATCACTCACTGAGTCAGTCACAGACTTTCGTGGATGCAGCACTGAATTCGGTTCTGGTCGGTCAAGCAAAAAGAAGAGGAAAAGACAGGGGAGGATGGGGAAGGAAAGAAAGAAAATGAGAAAGAAAGGACACAAAAGGAGATGAGGGAAAAGAAAAGGAAAAGAACCCTAAAAAAAATCATCCCTTTGACAGGGAAAAAAAATGGAAGAAACCATAGAGGAAGGAGAAAAGGTATGGAAAAAGGAAAGGAAAGGAAGAAAAAAAGCAAAGCAAAAGGACAGAATAGGAATTTATAAGAGGGACAACATCACTGGGGAGTATGAAGCACACAGAGTGCGGTCTGACAGACTGATTATTTGAGTGACCCTCAGGGCTCCACAGAGAGAGGTCCACTGCATGTTGTTCTCCCCACAGACGGAGCTCTATGACTCTGATGACACAGCCAGCCGAGTCCCAGGACTGAAGAGGCCTGTTGAGCAACGACAGGCCACGCCAGAGCTAATTACTCCTCAGAGACATGAGGAGAATCACTCAGCTGTGTCTCTCACACACATACACCGACAGCACAGATTAATCCTATTCCCCCAGTTCTCTGGTGACAGAGACTTTTTAATGAATCAAGAGAGGTTTTTGAAGCATCTTGTGTCTTTCACTCTCCCTTCTCAATTTCATTTGAAAGTAAAATCTCTCTGTTTCCCTGGGTCAATCAATGATAAAAGCTTATTTGGATTGACCCAAGTGATTTTTGTGCCGCTCGTGCGATTGTTCAGACTCCAACATTTTGATGCACAGACACATTTCATCACCTCATTTGTATGCCTACTACACCGACGTTTGTCTGATTTGATATCTGCAAGAGAACTGAAGCGATCAGTGCAGTCACTGGTAATGGCACCTGCTCAGACTCTGCTAAATAATTGGACTAACACTTTTCCACTCCAATTTGTTGAGCACTCCTTCAGACTGAGAGATGACAGACATTAGCCTTGGTAAGTGTTGCATTGTCAGATGCAAGTTGCATAAGAACAACATAACAACATAAATGTTACAGACTGCTGCAGCTATCAGTGAAACCTAATGTCTCAGTACAACAGACTTGGTTCATGTTCTTTTCCAGACAGCTGCAAAGTCAGGGGAGTTGTTTCGGGTGTTGAGGGGTTTCTGAGGTTATGGTCCTGTTCATTTTGTGCATAGCCACTGGTACGTGACCAGCAGCAACACTCCCTAGGCTTCAATGGGATACAAGGTTGATTCTGGTTCAACCAGAACTACTAAAGACAACTTTGTCAAGAAAACATTCAACAGCAACTAGCTTAAAATTCTGAAGCATGCGCTGATAAGAGGCCAAAGCCGAAGATTATCCTTTGAAGAAATCTGATAAAAGATTCAGCACTTTACAAAAGTTCACTTTGAGGTTTCTGGGTAAATTTTGGGTGAATTTAGAAAATATGGAGCCGTATTTTCTGCCCAAAGTTCTGAATTTGCCACACTTATGATTATGGTTGCAGTCTAGTTTATTCTCCATTTCATTACCATCTGAGGCTAAAACTAAGGTGGCTCTGAGAACTGCACACATTGCAAGTTAAGTGTGTTGAGCTCTCAGGGCCACTGTAAGTGATGTGTTTATCCACTATTTACAGTAGTTTTCTGAAATATTCCCACAATGGAATCAAAAATAAGTTACTGGAATTACATATTTTTGCTAGCAGTCTCACAATCCAACACTTCCTATTTAATGAGATGCACAAATGAAAGCTATGTGACACTGTAGCATCAGCGCTGACACAGAATGATGTAGTTTTGTTTGATAAATTTCTTCTCTTCTTTTAACTGTAAAGGTCAGAGCAATCTCCACGGCGCGGATTAGATGGCTTGTGAGTAGCAGAGTTGTTGGTGTGACATCAGGAACTCATGGGCCCCAGGGGGGCTGTGCCTGAATGATGAGCACCGTGTGTGTCATCATCATGCTTTCTCCTGAGGCTCCCATGGGTGTCCTTCCCCAAAGACAACACTCTCCCTGATGAGCCGGCACCAGAACAATAACTAGCTACCAGTCGATTGTGACAGCAGATGCTTTTATGTGTCAGTGTGTTAACTGTCAGACTCTCTCTCTGTCTTTCGGTCAGAGTTAACTTTTCACTTTTTACTCTTCTGACATTTTTTGCTCTTTTTTTTTTTTCCGCATATTCCCTGTTGTGTGGGCTCTCACTATTCATCTGTCATTTCAGAACGCTGGAAATGTCAATGACATGCAGCAGCTGGAGTGAGATCCTCACCAACCACAGCGATACACAGCTCCAAACCGACACATCATGGACCATATCACAAATTTAACCTCACATCTACTCTGCGTTAAGAGGAACACATACTGTGTAGATGAGTGTGTGTGTGTGTGTGTGTGTGTGTCTAGGGTGAGGTGGTGATTTATAGCCTTGCAGAAAATAAAAGTATGAGGGGGGATTTGCGGGACCCCTTTGATCTCAGAACCCTTTGCCTCAGTTCTATTTCTGCAATATGTCTCTTCTAAACAGTGTCATTTCAGTGGCAAACAACACCTGAGTGCTCAATCCTTCTGTGTGTGTGTGTTTGTGTGATGATGTGTGTGTGTGTGTGTGTGTGTGTATCCTCAGTCCCAGCGGGCCATCTATCTGAGGTGGCCACACCACAGGAGATAATGTGCCTCTCCCTCATCCTCCCAGCTGTCCCACCAGGACCACAGAGGTGTGAACGCATTCCTGTCTCCATTTCGTTTTAACACTCAGGCCCTCGGCGGAGGTACAATTACTAAAAGAGATGATGAGTAATAATATAAAAGGAGACAGAGGGTGAGAATTGTAGTTCTTTGCCTTGTCCACTGCCAAACAGGGGAGCATACGACTAACTGTGCAAGACACCTGACGACAGGCCATTTCCAGCGCACCTGAAAATGGTTTGCAGGCAGGCATTTGGCATCTCAACATTTAATTTTCCGCTTTTTCCCTCCTCCTCCCCCTTCCTCTCACTTCTCCCTCTCCTCCTCCTCCATGCATGCATGAATTGCTGCCGCCATATTTCATTATTCCTCGAATGAGGCCAAGCCTGATCAACCCTGCCGTGAGAGACACTTAATTTTCCATTTGGCCTTTTTTTTTTTTTTTTTTTTTAAATAGCATACCTGAAAAGTCCTGAAGCTTGGAATCTTAATTGGAAAACTAAAATATGATGTACGCGCACATTCAGGGGCCATCCAATCACGGCTAATGAGACTCTTATAAACCAGATAGCTTTGAAGAGGAGGCAGAGCAGAGAAGGTTCCGGGTTGATTCCCGCCTCCTGATATCCTCCCTTCACCTGTGTGTGGTGCCCTCTTCTACATTACACTCCTTGCTCAGTAATTTCTCTCCCAGCACTTTTATTGCGTCTGCTGCCCAAGACAAACAGCAATAAAGCCAAGGTAACCATGGATACATGAGGGCCCCGTCTCTTTTTTTTTTTTTGCCAATACTATTGAAAAATCCCTCCCTCCCTCCTTTGAATTTAAGTGGTAGGAGTCTTACTTCTGCCTGGTTCTTCAAGGTTATGAACGATGTGTGGGAAGGAAACAATGCTGTGCTGGGCTTTTATGGAAAAAAGAAGAGGAGCCACCAAGGTGACGTTACAGAATTTAAAGAGGAAAACAGTGATTTTTAACCCTGACTTTTTTTTTCTTTTCTTAATCGAGCAGTGGAAACAGTGAAGCAGCAACAGTGATCACGGGAACATCTCAGGCTTTTCGCTGAAGTTAAAAATCGGTGTAATCACAAGAGAAAGAAACATTAACAGCCGTGTTTCAGTCTGCTAACCTGATTGACTGAATGTCTAATCTCTTGACAGAGCTAATGAACACATCAGCTAATTAGAAGCAAAGGGAGTGTGTTTTTTACATGCACACACGCGACTAAAAAGACATCACCCCCCCCATCCCCCATCCCCAACACGACCAGCTAGCTATCTGTCTTTGTTTCTCCCTCTATCTCCTCTCCCTTCTGTTGTAGAGCCTGCAGACCTCAGTGTAGGTAATCATGTTTTTTCTCTTGTTGCTGTTGCCTTCTTCGCTCACAGTAATTGTCAAGATGTCAGGTTGGTGTAGTGAAACGGGCTTCCCGGCGCCCCAAACTACAAGGGATTGAATCCCATGTCTAAAAAGCTGATTTGATACTTTAGAGGCTGATTCCAGATTTCTTTAGACAAGTAAGAAAGAAAAAGTGAGAGGGAGCGAAGAGAAGAGGAGGAGGATCAGAGGAGGAGAGGAAGAGAAAGCACAGGTGAGGAGAAAAAAAAAAAAGACAAAAAAAATAAGGTGAAGAGAAGGCAAAGAGATTTAAGAGAGGAGAGGTGAGAAGAAATGAAGAGAAAAGATGGTTCACAGCTTCCCCGGCCTGAAAGGAGGAAGAGGAGGAGGAGGAGGACGGTGGGGTCAGCGTCTATGATTGTCCCTGAGAAGGAACATGACAGTCGCTGTAATAGATTCTCCTCACATCTTCCTTGAGGTGACCTGCCTGTGGGAGAAGGCCTCCTTACTAACGACAGGTGAGAACGCAGAGGCGGAGGCCTTCGGAGGCTTATCATACGCTGCGAACCATCTTCACCGCGGCCTCTGGCTCTGCAGTTTCTGTTGACGGCAACAACACACACCAACAAGTCTTTTGTTTGGGTTTTTGGAGCGATCAACCAAAACTGACAACGTGCGAAAGCCGTCAACTTTTATGGTAATGGCAGAGGTGCCGGTGGGAACGGTTCCCTCTTTCTTCACGTATAATGTTCCTGAGCTATTATTCCCGCACAAAGAAAAGGTCTTATTAAGTGATCCATAATCCAACAAGCTACAATGAACTGAAGTGTATTTCTTCCTCTCCTCTGTTTGTGCTGTAGCCTGGAGAGTTAGAACAGCAAGAGATTTCATTATCCCATTCTATTGTCAATGCGGCTAGCAACGGAGTCACCAGGCAACAAGGCACCACGCTCCCTGTTCTGGGTCTTGTTCTAAAGAGTCAAAGTGTTTGCTTCGCACTTTCACAGCAACAGTTTCTGTACACATGCACAGGAACACCCACACACACACACACACACACACACACACACACACACACACACACACACACACACGGGCACACTCCTCCAAATCCCCCTTTTCAGTCTCTAAATCAGCCCTAATCCTTTTGGGTCTGACCAAAGTCCTCCAAACAAACATAATGGACAATAATCAGCTCTGCGGCAGTCAGTGTGTTGGCTTGTTTTGTCATGCACAGATGATCAAACACAATAATGCTGTTTTCTTAATAAAAGAGGAGGTTATTAATCTGATGATCTCCAGTCCCTGTGTGCCATAAACACCCCACACACACACTTCTCTTTATTTGTCTAGCTCTTTTTTTTTTTCCAGTGTGTGTGTGTGTGTGTGTGTGTGTGTGTGTGTTATGGGTTGGTCGAGACATGCTTGCAATCAGAGTGAGTGATTAGGAGCAATAGTCACTGATTAACAGAGCATCGCCAAATTAAGAGCCATCTACATGTTTGATTGATAAGTGAAAGTTACTGAGGACAAAATATTTTTACTTTAAGGACGATTCTGTGTAATTGCGACCAGCCACCAAAGTAACTGCAGTGTATAACTTTAAGCCTTAATAAAAATTGAAAAGGATGAGTTATATAAAGGTACAGTTGTCATGAAGGAGGAAATTCGCTGTAGAGACAAAAACTGTTTTTGTACCAGGCTGTAAACATGTTGACTTCTGCTGCAAAGTTGGACATTTTAACATGGGCGTCTACGGGAATTGTATCGAGTGATTTAAGGAACTGCAGTTTTTGGCACTTCCACGTCGGCTTCACTTTTAAGCCCCAGAGGCGGCTGCTTGCTAGCGATCCCTGATTGCCCTGAACTACGGTAAGTACAGTAGGTCAAAAATTAAAGCAGGAATTCAATCTAAATGGATACTGAATTTATCGGTCACTTTTGTTTACTCAACCAGCCGTGGTGTTTGTTTAAAATCTGCTTCTTCTAATTAGCTCAGGAAAGACTTCCAAAACCAGAAAAATAAGACCAGGGTTGTATGAAACCGGAGTTTCTTGTCAAAAAACATTTATAGACATGGAGATGTTTCTTTTGGGGTTTTTTTTTCCTGCTGTTTGCGTCTGGGGATTCTTTGCAGTGGGGCCCTAAAGGGGGTTACCCAGCTGAGTGCAGGCAAAACAATAAAAGGTTCATCCAATTCGGTCTGGCATGTGGTCCTGGCTTTTCAGATGGAGACGGGAACAGCACCTGGTATCTCTCCTGCCGCCATTACGCACTGCCAAGATTGGAGAAGATTGCTCTGCCAGAACAATAATATGGACATCCACCATGAGCGTCCATCATCCCCACAACCCATCTTCTCTCCATTTCACCCACTGCTCTCTTTCAACCACTCACCCAAAGCAATCTGTGTGTGTCTGTGTGCACATGGACTTCCCCTCCTCCCACTCCGTCCTTTATGGAATAAGTCATCACAGGTCTTTATCTCTCTTATACTCTCTCTCTTACAACATGGCTTTCCTTATCGTGGCCGAACCAACTGCTTGCCCTCACATGCACTATCCCCCTTTCCCACCCAGACGCCTCCCTTCTCCATCCCTCGACTTCCTTTGTCCAGGGTCTGACAGTCCAGCTGATATAGCCAAATATTAATTTCTTTGCCCAGGTCTTCCCATGCTGCTGCCTAAGATGGAGCCAGTCTGGGAATTTATTTATACTTCAGCACAGGATTTAACCCTTTGGTTCTCGGACCGCCATCACAACACGTCTTGTGCCCTATCACTCAGTCACTCCAGCATTTATAAACAGATGTATATTTTGTGTGGAAATTAATTAATTTGTAATAACTTTGACATTCATGTTTGTGTGACCTAGCGATAAAAAAAACTGCTCTGACAGCGCTGACCAAAATGAAGGAAGCTATCAAATGAGCTGTGTTGCATGACACACAAACATCCACTACACATTACCAAGAGTCTGGCAGCAGCTATTTTGCGAGGCCTTGAGGATGAATCTCCTTTATCAACAGTATGCTAAAAATAAATTTGTCTAGTGTTACTGAGAAAGAGGAGATCCCTGAGCCTTTCTTCAACCAGCTGCATGCTGTCTTGTCTACGGTCTCCACGGATCTCTTATCCTACACAGCCCTGACATGCATTCTTGAGAAGGTGCACGTTAGCTCCGGCAAAGCCACATGTAGTCACTACGCCCCGATGAAGAAGCGTAAATCTAGAGTAAACTCCAAAAATAAAATCCTAAATCCTAGATTCTTTGCCATCACTCCTTTGTTCTCTGGCCAGTACCACACGCCACAGACAAGCGCAACCTCTGATAACACTTTCCCCAAGATCCATGCCTTGAACATCTCCCACACACCCGCCGATCCATTCCGCGGCGCTTCTCCCCTGCTTATCTGTCACGCCTCTGGATAAGATGTTGCTGGGCAGATTGGTTGGCAATTACTTGAGCCTGTTTGGTTTGCTGTGCAGCCACCGGAGGTGTAATGCGGGGTGACGCTCACGCACACGGAGAGGACGTGATGTTTTATCGCTCAGCTCTGTGCAGGAATCAACTCAGGGATTTCATTAAGCGCCGCTCGCTGTACTGCATTTGTCTTAAGCAGCAGTTGTGGCAGGATGCAGTTTTTCATATTTAATGGCAAGAGAAAAATATTTTGCTCAGATACATAGACATATACAAGCTGTAAATATAACTCCACACTCAGCCCTTTATTGTTGAATAAGACCTAATGTATCTAAACCCACAGTATTAAGCTGTCCACCACTTTGGGTCATTATATTTAACAGTAAAATGCAGTGGAGGCGATAATGTGGTGCAAATTACAGCACACTTGCTTTCCTGCACTGCCACTAATGGCTGTGAGTACAGTCTTTTCATTGCACTGTAAAGTTTAATAGCATTATTAAATGGGGCGAAATATATCACTGCAAGCATATGATGCAAGAGTGGATCTATTTACATAGGCAAAGTAAACAATGTGTTTAATGGATTATTGGCATGCCAAAGGGATAATCAACAGGTCTGTCAATGAAACAAGAGGTCCCGCATTGTATCACTAATAGATTCAATGCTAGCAATCACTAATTAACACACAGATGCCGGGAAGCACTGTCAGGGGAGCAGACAATGATTGTGTAATGGGAAATCTTCTTATCGCCACATCAGGAAAAGATCAATGGTAAAGTAACCCAGTGTTATTCAAATGAATTATTAAATAATCTATGAAAAATGAACGAAAAAAAAGTACTGGTTTTGTTGGATCTATGAGCTGCAAAGGCGCAGAAACGCAGCCAGCTTTAATCCCAGGATCAGAACATCCCGCAGCCTGGAGAAGATATTGAACCGAGTCCTTTAAAGGCCACAGATTGAGAGATTTCATCAACTAAAAGGACAGTGTGAGTTCCTGTAGAAGACAGAAACAGCACAATGACTCAAAAAGACCACTCAACGCCTCAGATGAGAGACACAAAGGTTCAGAAACAGTTCACTCACTGACACCCAATAATCAATGTGCTTTAGCTTGACAGCATCAGATGAGTTTCTGGGGCACTGCACATAAGACTCACGCAGTCAATAAAAACAACTTTACTTCATCCACGCAAGTTCTGCCACGAGTCAATAAAGAAGTGCGCGTCAAAGGTTTCATTCTGATCGACTCTTTGTGAAAATCCTGAGAGGACGTCTTATGTTTGCAGTAATTTACGGAAAGGTTATGTGTCTTCACTGCTCCAGTGCTGCTGTAGTTTCACATGAAATGAACGGGCTATTCTTCATTATCATTAACACAACTTGGCAGTAGAAATATAATTCAGTGTCAACTGATGGATCTTTGGAAACGAAGCTGAATTCTTTCTATTTTTTGCAATGACAAACACAGAAGTAGGAGAAAAAAAAAAGTGTCTTTTGCATTTTATTGCCAGCGCCACACACTGAAAGGCAGCGCAGGTCATCGTAACCAAACACTCCGCTGACTTCATCTCAGCTTTCATACACAGGAACATCAACACACAATAGCTCCGATGTTGCTGCTTTACACAGAAATTGACAATTGTATCCTCAAGGCTCTTCTGCAGCTTAGAAACGTTCCATTATGTGTCGGCTCACCCACGTACAATATTACACACACACACACACACACACACACACACACACACACACACACACACACACACTAAAAGGGCTACTGTTTTCATACGTCTGACCTTGACTTCAAAAACCACCGTGTGTGTGTGTGACCGTGTGTGTGTGTGTGTGTGTGTGTGTGTGTGTGTGTGTGTGTGTGTGTGTGTGTGTGTGCGCGCATGCGTGTGCTGACAGCGTTCCCTGTCAGTGAGTGACTTGACTTTTGAGATGTGTTTTTACAGGCTTCACAGATTTACATGGCCCAGCAGCCGGGAGACTTAGAGACAAGAGAGAGGGGGTGGTGTTGAAGGGAGAGAGGGGTAGTGGTGGTGGTGGTGGTGGT
>NW_019525047.1:180655-199162 GCF_002814215.2 Seriola lalandi dorsalis
GGGGTGGGGAGGGGAGGGGCGAGTTACCTATCATTTGATGCTGCCTCTTCTTGCATAATCCCACGCTTTCAAATGGACGGAAAATGCTGATGAAGCCACGGAGCAGAACAATTGAAGACAGACGGAGAAAAGAGAGAGAGAGAAAGAGAAAAGAGAAAGAGGGGAGCCTGCCCTCTTCTTTGGTGTATCAGCGTAAATTCCTGACAAGGCAAGCCTCCCCTTCTTCACCAAGTTTGTGTTTTCAAGGCTTGCATTTTGACTGGATCAGCATTCTAATGAAAGACTGCGTTGCCCCAAAGCTCTGTTTGAATCCCTCAAGAAACAGTCAGCAATTGTCTCCTTTGTTAATATGCAACTTCTGCCGTGCACCTGTAGAGAAACTCCGGGGATTAGAATTACATTTTCATCCTTACAGCTCCAGAAAGTTATCTCTTCACCTCTATCAAACTAGTTTTAAAGCATGGAAGAGAAAAGATATGTGAAAACTTAAAATTCAAAAACACCTTTCCCAAAGATTAGAAAACTAGGATGTCTCCAACTCCCACTGAACTCATTCATCTTCTGCCTACCCTCCCTTCATAACTTTTTTCTGCTTCCCTTCATCCCTTGGGCCATCGTGAGCCCCATGAGCACCACAATCCTTTGGATCAGGTACAGAATCATACAGAGCATGCAATGTACTTCAGGCTAGCAATGTTACACCCAGACTCAACCTGGAAAACATTAACATCTCAAACCTGCACAGCTTCAAAACTCTTCTCCCTGGTCTGGATGTATTCAAACAGCCTCAGGCTCTTTCATACCCCTGTTATGTGTGCGTGCGTGTGTGCACATCAGTGTGTAGCATGAAAAGCATTTTCCATTTGCAAATTACTTCTGAGGAAATGGGTGCTGACCAGCTGGTACCTTATGTTTATCAGGGCCTTGGCTCATTACACGATGAACGGCGGGAAACCCTGGCAACTGTGTGCTGTTTTACATTACCAAACAACAATAGGGAGCCAAACTTCTTGTCAGTATTTCATACCAGTTATTTGCACACGGCAACAAGCGCATGCACATGAGGACAGGATTCAACAGGAGGTGCGATTGAGCATATTTCTAATTCTGGTCCATCCACAGTCTAGTTGCCTTCAAGATTTGTATGCTATGTGAATGGATAACAAGGATAGCTAAACTGCTCTATATTAGTCTGTGCACAGCATGTCAGACAACCGTTTCCCTGACTAAAGGTCATTAGAACCTGCTCTGCTCTACCTACACTTTGTGTCCTGTACTGCAATAACTAAGCTTTCTCTAACACAAAAAAAAAAAAACAAAACCAAATAAATTCTATTTTTTGACATAGGTGGGGATACTCATGCAAAGCTGAGCAACCATAACCATCCAAGCCAAGCTGGACTGCAAATGGTTGTCCACAGGCAAGCATGGCAAGGTAAAAGGCGTTGTTTACCTCGATGACATGTTGGAGGTGAACTATTTCCCACAAACTGTAGCACAGCCTGATGTCTGCTTCATCTGAGAGTTCACTGATTCTGCCTGCAATACTGTAAACTGATCCACTGACAAAGCAGCACAGAATATGTGCATAACATGCTGTGTAGACCAATTTATATTAAAGGTCACATATTTAATACTTTCCCTTTGTTTTATTTGAGGTGTTGATCCATAGGAAGATATATAGGAAGATATACTTGTGGTTTTAAGTATGAAAAACCATCTCCTCTCTCAGGCTTTTCTCTGGACCTCTAGAAACAAGAGGTTGGTGAACCAATCAGAAGAGAGGAGGCTCTGAGCCTCTCTTCTGATTGGAGATCGAATAAAAATATAGCAAATTACACATTAACACTCAGAGAAACTAAATCCTGCAAGGTTGCATGGTGGGTCCACTTGGGGCGTGGCTTACAGTGGTGACTGCTTTGTTGTGACATCACAAAGTTACAGAAGTCCTGACAGGTGGTTTTAAAGCTCAGTTTCTGAATACAGGCTGTGTGGACTTCGCGCTTTGATACTTTCACAGTATTAATATAGAATGTAGACCTGATTTATAGTAAAATAAAAAAAATATCACTTTACACAATATGGGACCATTAAGTAATAGCATAGCTAACAATGCAACTCTGTATTTTAGATAGGTGCTTCACAATAAGAGCCTCTCAACAGGGGAAGGTTTTGAATATGAAGCGGCAGCAGTAAATCATTAGCAAAACATTAATAGCTGGTAGCTAAAAGCACTAAGAGGAAAATCAGTGTCAAACTAAACAAATAAACAAACAAAGATTCAGTTACAGGCTGAAGTGATGAGAGGTTAACAGTGAGACCACAACAGCCATACGTGCGATGTTGATTAGTTTAGCACAAGACAGGGGTCAAGTTAATCCTGGTTGGCCTGGTTATTATTTAAGCAGGAATGAACTGTGTCCATGGAAAAATATTTATTGGTAAGTTTGTGCTTTTTTTTAATCAACCTCTCTCAGGTTGGTGTTAAACAGACTTTGTATCTCCTTGGCACTTTAAAATGAGACCCTAAAAGATTTTGAAAAGTAACAAATGGCCATGAAAGTGATCCACTTCCAATAGGAAGAAAATACAGTCTCCTTGAATTCTTGATTTGACAAAAATCTTACAAAAAATGAAAAATAGGTTTGTGGGTTGGATTTTTCACCAATTGTGAGTCCAGATCAAAGACATTGAAAGTCCTTTGGTGACTCAAAAGAATGCAGGAACCCAACAGAACCCCTTCGGTGACTTTGCTTAAGAAGGAATTTAGACATGATTTCTCTTCACAAAGCACTGTCTAACTGGTAGCCACCAGCACATAAAGCTGAATCTGCAAACTTAACTGTGCTCATCAGTGCATTAAATATGCAATACGAAACATCCGCAGGGACTTTTATTGTCTACCTAATGATATGATTGAACAAACTAGGGCAGAACATGCTGCTGCCTGTCTGTTTAGAAGTTCGGCTAGCAGCCCATGAAATCAAACTCGTGTGTTCTCACCAGTCTGTGAACCACTTGGCAAGAGATTGACATATCGAAGGATGAGGCAGTGCCCTGATAAGCGAAGCTGGCATTTGTTTGAACATTCGCCCATTGACTCCCAATAGCTGAATTAAACACTGGCTGGGAATCGACTCAAGGCAACCCATGAACAGAGAGAGACGACCGGTTCCCCACCTGTTCCCTCCGATGTATTCATGTGTTTTTCAAAAGAATGCAAATCAAAGCGACTGTCTCCCGACAAAATGATGTTATCAAAGGATGGAGACAAATTCAGTAACTGAAGGGAACTGGGAGAAATTGTTGTTTGTGGTTCCTCAGCACAAAAGGAAAACAGAGTGAAACAGAATGATTGCACTGGAAGATCAGCCCTTCCTCCTGCATTTTCCCCCAGATGAAAGCCTCATACCTGTTTTATCACAAACACACACACATTTGGCTTTGCACTCTACCTTCACAGTCCAAGTGTGTATCAAACATTCCTCCGCTGTAATTTCTCTCATATGTTTTTTTCTTCTTTTTTTTTTTCTCTCCCCTTTCCTTTCATTCTCTTTCTGCATGCCGGGGAAATGAAAACAGAGGCGGGACCCCGGGACTGAATTGTTCTTTATTCTAGCAGTCTTCGCGTGTAAATATGGAGCCATCAAGAGTAAACTGAATTCTGCAGCTGGTCGCCACACACAGCTCGCATGGAGATGTGGGATACCACTGGGATGCCACACAATCCCACACTGGTTCCTGTCACATCCTGCCATTCAAACCCAAACACACCTCTTGTGAACAGTCGCAACAATCCTAAACAGGAACCGGATCCCATAAAAAGGGGGGAAAAAAGCCTCTATGTGGTATTGTGCTTTTTTTTTTTTTTTTTTAACAGCTTTCAACCTGTTGACGTCAAGGGAACGAAGACGATGTTTTAACACCATTATAAATTCTTTTGTTTGTTTCTGGGTTCCTTGGTATTTTTCATGTTACAGACTGGTTGAAATATAGATCTAGGTTAAATGCTGAAAGACGTAATCAGCATTGCATATGTTAATTAGAGATATGAAGATAGCAAACAGCTCCTTCATAATGACCTCCCCTGAGCCCCTGCTTGGTTATCCAGCAGTGTGCTAATGGGGTTACTCCCAGTCCCCTGTGGACTTCCCACCACCATCTATGGAAACACATAAGCATTATCAGAGTAAACACTGAACATTTACATATTCATCATTACAAACATGACCTAAAATAGTGCCGTTAAAACACTGAGATAAAAGTTTGAAGTTCCTTGAACATCAGAGAGTTTATGGAGAGACACAAAAGGAGTCTAATTTTCTAATAAAATGCATGTAGCAAACCGGCCAGGGCTCTACTGCCAAAGAGAGTAGTTTTCATACAACCTGGGTATTGTAGTTTTAGTCATTATTTTTATTGGTAATAATAACACTGAAGTGGGATTACAGCAACATGCTAAAAAGAAGTCTTACAGGGGTAAGAAACACAAGCCTCACAGTAGTGTTATCTATTTGGAAGAGAAGAAAAGAGCATACAAAAAAAATAATAAAAAAATGACTAACCAAACTGTCCACTGTAAACATCCATCACAGTTTACAGTCCGGCTTCTTGGCTGAACGCCGAGCTACCATCCTCTGTGCAAATACGGATTACTACAAGTTAGGACAACAAGGTTGGTATTGTTTGCACCTTGTGAGTCTGTGTGTGTGTGTGTGTGTGTGTGTGAGACACTGTGTATCATCATCATCATGGGGCGGTTCTGAGCACTTCGGCACAATGTCTGTTCATGTTATGAAAGATTCTGTCACTACAAGTGTCACAACCCTTAAAAAATGGAGAAAAGAGACTTTACAGGTTTGTAGCTGAGATCAAAATGAAGAGTTTGAAGATGGGTGAGAGTGTGATTACTGAGTACCCACGAGTACTGGCTACTCATGGGTAAAAATGAAGTAATGACTGCCAAGTACTCATGGCCAGAACATCAACATGTTGACAGGTATCACGGCTGGTGTGATCCCATCGCAGGATGGTCTGTAATTATCATTGAGACCAGGAGAGGTAACTGGGTTTTAGCTCAGAATAAGGGATTTTAGATTATCTGTAACTGCTGCTTTGTTTACAACCTCTGTGATCCTCATGAACACTTGTTTCTTTCCCTGCTGGACATTCCTAAGTGTCTCATTACAATGTTATAAATACAGATAGAAACGATGAAGTTTTAACTGACCTAACTTTTCTTTAAACTTACAATAATTGTAGAACACAATATGTTAATGTTATTGTCATGGTGACAACACTGCAGTGAAAGACTGGAGTGAGGAAGAAAGTCAGCTGAGCTCACCTGGGGCCTGTATCTTTTTCTCAAAGCTGAGGGCTTTAAGCAGCTGGTACAGCCATACAGCTTAACATCAATAAATCCCCAAGATGTTTCTTGTCTCACTCTTTTCTCCACTTTAGAGCAAAAAGGCCAAATAAAGAAGGAAAAAAAACAATCATGCAGAAAAATGTGGGCCATAAAAACCAAAACAATGACCTTCCAGATAATAGAAGGGCTGTAGGGGAACCACATAATCGCATATATCTGCTCATCATTATGAGCAACACTTTTAACAGTGCACATAGTCATTTGACCCATCGCTGATTAGCGCTGCTTTCACATCCCTGTGTTTATCTGTGGTACGAGCACTTCTTCAGGACCTTCAGAGGCCTACGTGTCTACCTCTCTCTGCATCCCCTCCACCCTCTGTGCTCTTCCCTTTGTCCTCTGTACATGGGGAAAGCTATCTTGACAGAAGGAGATAAGCATCAGCCAGACGCTTTGAAACACAAGAAAGAGGTAAAAGAGGGCGAGAGTTGTTGCAGAGCACACACTCTTACCTTGCAGCCATGTCTTGTTTGTACACTGGGGAGATGGCAGGACTCATGTTTCACCGGCTCTTGTCGCATAGCCCCAGCACTACCGTCTGCTGCTGTCATGCCATGTAGACCCAGTTGTTAAGAACAGCATGTGCAGTTGGACTGCTTTGCAACTTTTCAGGTGCAGCTACAAACAAGAGGAATAAATCAGACCAGCAGAGCTGTACGGTTGGATCTGCTTTTCCCTGGTTATTTCATGTCCCATTATTTGTCTCATGCCTCCTCCTCTCTCTCAGCCTCTCTGCAGATGTAACATGACTCCAACTTGATGTCTATCACGAACCTCATTACACCTCTGTTGTCCTTTCCCAGACCCACAAAGGAGATCTTCTGTCTCAGGTGGTCCTTGTATCCCTCCCTCACTCCCTCCCTCCATTCTTTTGTACCATCTCCATTTTTCACAGAAAGCCTCTCCTATAAAGAGATGCGGCAGCTCTCATGAATTTAAAAAGGTCAAGCTTCTAATAGCGCCAGGATTCTGACTTGCTACCTATAGCACTGTAGCAAATTTCACACTGCTGGGTAATACTGACATTTGGATGTGTGTGTGTGGCTGCGGCAGCAATGGCAAGAATGATTTGTTTGGAAGGAATAGAAGAAATCTTGAGCTGTTGCCAGAATGGCTGAACAGAGAACCTCAAAATGGAAAGACAAAGTATTGACACACTGTTTCATTTTGAAGTCAAGTCTCTGATGTGTGATGCACAAACACCACAGCAGCGAGCACTTAAGATGTTAACCGAAATAAGACGAGCATAAGAGTACCACTTTAAATCAATGACCCACCAAATTCTAAATGAAAAACCAAAATCAACATTGATGAGACAGTAAAGACAGAACAGAAAAAACAAACACAAACTGCACATCTCAAACAACTTAGTCCTCCAAGACGTTCTTCAAACTCTTGCAAACTTGACGGTATCACTGCAATCGAAGGCGCGCTCTCCACAGCAATCAAAGTCCTCTCCCGCAAGTTTGAATGGTTTGTGATGATGATTAGTTGACCACGTTGCTGAGCTGAGGAGTGCATGCAGATGTGGCTAATTTCACTAGTGCAGGGAATGCTGATTGTGTGGCACAAAGTGCTAGCAGCTAATCAATATGGTTAGCATTGCTAGCCCCGGTTTCTGCATTTGAGGGCTCAGCACCTGTGACTGCAGCCCTGAGCTAATTTCAGCTTGATTACCATCAGAGCTCATCTGTTTCCGTGCGTTTCCAAAAACTCTCCAATTAGAAGACTTGGGGACAATCATGCAAATGTGTGTGACTTTATATGGGAAACCTCTTACAGATTTACCATTTGTCTTCTCGGACTACTGTATGCAATCACTTTCAAGTAACAGCTCTGTGAAGAGAAACACAACTTGCTCAACTTGAATCACATCACGCAGGATGTTCTTGTGTAATTGTGAAATTCAATTCGGAATGTGCCGGGGTGACACCTACACACCCGGGGATGTAGATATTTCATTTCTACAACACGTTGTTCCGACTGTTTACCATTAACAGGGCTGCTAAAAACTGTTCTTGTTTTCGTAAAATGCACAGAAATATCATTTGAATAGCAAAAAATAAGTGCCTCTATATGATGTACACAGCTTTGTACAATAATGTATAGCCGTCACATGCTGCCTATGTGAAGACAGTTTAGCTCGCGGCTATCATTCCCCAGCCTTTTGTTTTTCCCTCTTTTGAAGCAGGAGACGAGCCACAGAATGACTCCATTAATGCAGAAACTATTTCTTCCAAATCAAAAGAAACGCCCCACCTCACGTAATGACGAACTCTTGCCTCTGGTGCTTTCCTTTTGCTCATCACAGCAAAGGAGGTCACGGAGGTTGGGGTGTACAGTAGAGTGTTGTGTGGAGTTAATGTGCATGTCTGTGGTGAGGCTTCCTTTGATTGACAGCGTGCTGCTGAAATGGCGCCATACTTAGCATATCATGTAATACGAATAGTCACATGACAGCAATAGATTATGAAACCATTACGTTTATTTTTCTGTTTTTGACTAAGCTATTGCTGAGGGTGTTTTGCATTGCACTTTGCACTGGTGACAGAGCTTCTCTGAGTGGGGCTGGTACTGTTTATTTCAAACCACATTTGATTCATTTTTGCTAGAAACATAAAAGACCTTTTAAGTGTTTATGTTTTGCTACATAGAACTGTAAATGTAATTGCTTTCTCCTCTTGGCAGCCTTGCTTGTGTTTAAGTATGACTGTATGCTTTTACATGTTATTCTTATTCTTAACGTTTGTTGTGTGTGACATTGGGACAGCAGCTGAACAGGCCTTCAGGGGTAATTCAGGCATCTCCTACACATTCAAGCATGTTTTCTCTGTCTTTCAGTTTATCCTCTGAGACACTTTGTATTAGCAATTTATTTCAAAGAGTATTTTTCTGTGTATGAAATGAGAGAGCTCCACAAAGCATACATTTAACCACGGTATATGAAAAAAACTGATGATTATATTTGACTTAAATCACAGCCATATGACATGAACTTCAGCCCCTGTGCCGTTTAATTCTCCCCTGTATTTAGTGTCTCTTTGCAGATGGTCACCTGTTATGGGAGTCTGTGCTCAAACCACTGATGGTTAGCCTCTGTGGCTGGAGTCCTAATTAAGCCAGCGTGGAAATATCGTGAGCCAGCATCGTAATGATGCTAATTGTTTGCATCGACCCAGGAAAAGTGCATCATGGGCATAATGGGATAATAAGAAGCTCTAATGCCACCCCCAATGGGATAGCACCTGCTTATTACACACACAACGCTATATTTAGCCATTGTGGGTACTAATATGAATTAACCCTATATACACACACATGTGTTTTGGATGTTTGTGTTATTTATGCTCCAGTGAATTTCTGACTATCTGTTCGTGTGCGGCGGGGCTTTGTCTGGAGAGGAGAGGGGAAGACAGGACAGCAAGAGAGAGGAGGAGAGAGGTTCTGGAGGAGAGCGGGGGGGGGGGGGGGGGGGGGGGGGGGGGTTGCCTTTCATATTCTCTGCGTGAATCCAGCAGAAAGTCATTACCCACAACAATAGAATTTCTGCTCTATTTGCCTGGCATATTTTTCCATCTGGCCTCTGAAGTGCCACCCTCAGTCCAGAGTCTAAAGAAGTCCCCCAGACAAACAACTCTTTCCAGCACTGTTACAAACATGTCGTGGCCTCTGTCTCAAGATGCGTTGGGAATACACATTTGGAGTTTTTTCTCATGTCTACCATTCTTATGCAACAATAGGGTAAAGCCGCCACTAGCAGGAAGCCCGTCTGCTGTGAACATCTGCTGGACCAGTGATCTTATCCGATAAATTTCAGAATGTGGAAACACGAACATTCAGTCTTGGAAACCACCAGAGACATTAGGTTCATGCTGCAGTGCACAGCTCAACATTAAGAGCAATGCAGTGCATCATTCATGTTGAACAAGGTTTTTTATATTACCTGCTTAAGACCTGAAAATTACTTTCCAACTGTGTCTGCATCGAACTGTTTGCAATCATGTCTCATCACTCTCCAACAATTAAACAGCTTTGGGAAAACTGAGATGCAATAATGGCTCTAAACAAAACATTTGGCAAACTAATGTAATGGCCCGGTCCTCCCACTGAAAGCCCAGTATGTGGGAACTATTCTGAAATGGGTGGGAGAGCTCTCATCTTTCTTCCCATCTCTTCTTCTGTGGCTTCCTTCGCTTTTTCACTCTGTCTCCCATTAGCAGCCCATGAGAGTGGGAGGAAGAAGGAATGCTTTCTGGCACAGGGGTGCTTTTGTTGTCTTGGTGACTGCGGCTCAGCCATCTCAGAAAAAACTCAGGGACCTAATACATCATCACCCCGGCTCCCCAGGAAGTCGTCGCGAAGCTCTGATCTGATTCTCTGTATGGCGTCATCCTGTTCCACAAACGCAACCCAGAACGACGCGCCACAGTCGCCATTTACAGATTTAAAAAAAAAAAAAAAAAAAAATCTGCTTCCTGGCAATCATCCAGATCCTAAACATTCACCAGAAATGTTCCTGCGCTGCCGTGCACATGTCCACATTCATCTGCAGTTATTTAAGTGAAGATTGTTTTTCTGTGTGTGCGCTCATTGGCTTTGAAGTGCCTGCTCTGCACGCTTTGAATATGTCTCTGTTTTCCTGCAAGACAAAGCCTCCTTCTAATTTCTGCGGCTGTATGCAATTTCTGGCGGACAGCCTTCAGATTTACACAGCGAAGTGGCCCACCTGCTCTGTGTTTGTCAAGCAGGGAGAGACGGATATAGTGTCTTTGTTTAAGATTGTAGATTTGGATAGAAGATTACTAATTCATCCTTACAAAGCTTGGATTACTTGAGTGCTTCATGTTTTTGGATTTATACAGATCTTAAATTTCTGTTCCTTTGCTGATGTAAGTAGATAGCGTAGTGTAAATAAAGTTATCTGTTAGTGCAGCAGGCTTCTCCGGATAATGATTCGAGGAGGCACAAGGCAAACATTGTAATAAGTTTCCAATAAACATGCTTTAAGTTATGGAAAGGTCACCGTTAACTCTGGAATGGACAATTTGCCTCTCCGGCGTCTGGCTCCACAGCTTTCACTGTACAAGGACCTGTTCCTGCTCCAAACGTGAGACTTTATTCTTTGTTTTTCATCCTTATGTATGTTAAAATTTCATTCTTTGACACAACAACACATGTGCTCACATGCATGTACGTGAAAAGCACACGCCTATACACACACACACACACACACACACACACACACACACACACGCGCACAGTTCCTCTGGCTTTATGAAACATCTCCCAGGAGGCTTAGAGACTGAGGAAGTGTCACGTAGATCATTTTCTCATTTCTCCTTTTGATGAAAGCTTGTTTTGAGAAACCAACCCCCCCAACCCCCCCCCCCACAGACACATACACCCCCACCCTAGGAACGCATGAAAACTAAAGTGACTGGAGTGAATGAAGACGCTCAACAGGATATCGTAGCTGTCAAGGCAATATTACATTTCCTGAGTGGTTTCTTGGATCACTGTTCAATTGAATTACACTGCAACTGAATGATCAACATCATCTGCATACAAATACGTGTTTAGATTATGCAGGGATTTAATAAGTTTAACTATTTCTTGCTGCTTGCACAAATGACTGCGTGTTCATTACTGATGCAGCATCCTGCCCCCAAACCTGGTGTGAACTATATTCAAAGTCAAAGCATCGAAATAATCTCCTCCACTGCGAGCTGACCTATTCTCAATAGCCTGTGCAAAACCAATTCAGTCCTGCTTCCCAGATATGTGATATGAGTCCAGTCTGGCAGGGGGTGGGCAGGAGTGGACAGGAATGAATGGAGTGATAAGGAAGTCCAGACCCAGACGCCCACTGCCCGTCGCGGAGAGGCAGACGTGTGACAGATCATAAAATTAACAGGCTGCGCTTTTTTTTTTTTTTTTTTTTGACATACAGAGGCAGTGCACAAACAGAACTGCTGCCCAGAGATAGCAGGCAAAGCAATCACCACGAGAGATGTGGGGGGGGGGGGGGGACGGGGGTACAACAGATGCAGGAGGAGCAGGATGGAGAGAGATGAGGCACGTATCCTGCCAAGTACCGTTTCCTGAAATGTTATTTGACTAGAAGTAAATGCTAAAGTACAGGTTAAAACTGGTTTGTGCTATTTTTAAATTACAAATTTGAAACATACATGCATGAGGCCTGAAACTAGGAGCACTTATATACTCCCAAACAACAGGACTGGACACATACACACAGTACACTGCCAAACACTCAACATGTTGCTGTTGGCACAAACCTTACGAACACGTGGACTCTTGAGGCTATGCAGAAGTGAAAAGTATAAATTTGCCTTAACAAACATTTTCATTATTGCTGTGTGTTTCTCATCACATTTTCCAGGAGCCCAGTTTCAAATCCAAAGATATTCAATGTACAATGACATAAAACAGAGAGAAGCAGCTTATCACATTTGAGAAGCTGGAAACAGCAACTGTTTGGTGGTTTTACTTGATAAATCACATAAGCAGCCTTTGCAATGAAGTATATGTAGCTTGAGCTTGAGAGTCTACAGCCACATAGGATACGATGCATGTCATGGCAACCAATTCAATAAATGTCGATACACCTCACTGTGAACCAAATATGTCAACATTGTGGTGGCACCAGAGGAAAAGTCAGGGGATCATTAAAGTCAGAAAGAATTGTGCTCTGGGGACGACCCATATCTGGACAAAATTTAATTCCAATCCGACAGATGCAAGATATTTCAGTCTCGACTAAAATAATGGGCCGAGCGGCCGACCAGCCACACTAGACATTACTGTTACCATTTATACTTGTCCACAGGTGTGACAAGGAACAGGGCAGCAGCAGAGAGGTTTTTAACATTCACCGAGGCACACATAGGTGCCGTCTCCCAGATATAATTTAAAGATATCCATCAGCCGCGTCTTCTCTCCCCGGCCCTATGAGCCGCTCTCCGGGATGACCAACAGGCCTCAGCTGTGGCCATCTCTGCTCCGGCTGATAACCTCTCACAAAGCAGGGACCCAGCATCACCGCTGGCCAAAGCAGGGCAGTGTTTGGAGCACATTTTCTGCTTGGATGGACCCAATGTTTTTGGAATTCTATTGACTCTGCCGCTGCCGCTGATCTGAGTAAGGGGGGGGGAGATGAAAAAAGTGACAGTGGGGAGATGTATAACCTGCTCTCAGAGATGGAAGGTGAGATTGCGAGGACTAGTGAAGCAGGTAGCTTTTGGCTCCAGGGTGTACAACCTGTGCTTGTGGCTTTGCCCCTTACGCCACTAAAATGTCAAATCTGCCCTTTGCGCTCAGTTCAAATGTTATTTTTTTTTTTTTTTATCACATACAGAGCGGCACAAACCCCACTCAGCTGTCTGTCACTCAACTCTCTCAGTCTTATTCAATCATTCTTTTTCTTATCTAGCTGCTGGCTTCAAGAACATCCAATTTTTATACCTCTTGCTGTCTCTGCCTATACACTGCATCGTTCTTCCCTTCATGTTGTTAAGGCACTAAATGCTCGGTCCTGAAGGCCTGGTCTTACCATGAAGCGGCACAGAAAATTCCATGCGTGCAAAAGAAGTGATGTTAGAAGCTCGGTGACGGACTTGTTCTGGTACAGTTGTTCACTATGTACTTATAGTTTTTGTGCATATGTTGTGTGTATTGTTTATACAATATTGTTCTGTTAATAAAGTAAGAAAATAAAATTCTACTGTAGCCACCAGCAGTGAGTCACATGCTCCGTCTCCATTCCCGTACTTCCATACTCACACTTGCTTTTTTGAGTGCAAAGATCATTCCCATTGACATGTGTGGCAACATGCAGAGCACTATAAGTACCTGGATGGTGCACTTTAACCAAAAAATTTAGTGTAAAACGATAGACACTTCTCACCCTCAACGGTTGCCATCTTGGCTACGTAGCGGAAGGGGAGGGATCACCAAGGTATTTTTCAAACTTGTGAAAAGGGTGACCGAGGTGGAAGAACACGGCAACGCCGCTGATGATGACACAGCGGGCACACACAGGAAAGCAAAATGTTCATCTTGAAATCAAGTGGACAATGCAGTCGGCAGGTGGGCGACATTCGCGGTCATCTGTTGCGATCAGAATTTCCGGAGAGTGCACAAGGGCAGTGTTTGATTTGGGACACAGCAACAATCACGGGTGGATTAAGGACAGCTGGAAACCAAGA
Source organism: Seriola lalandi dorsalis (assembly GCF_002814215.2). NCBI lineage: Eukaryota > Metazoa > Chordata > Actinopteri > Carangiformes > Carangidae > Seriola > Seriola lalandi. The sequence goes on from NW_019525047.1 coordinate 194,309, forward strand.
TGGCACCCCATTCACTTCAGTTGCTCAGAGCATGCGCAATAGATTCGAGCTGGTTTAGACATGTGGGTTCCAGACTTCCTCTGGCTGACCAATCTGACTTCCTGTGGGCTTCCTGCACATGTGAATGGGATAATTAATTCAATCATTCAAGACTTACTGGACTAAATGGATGACATTCTGATAATACAGAAGAGTCATTCAGGGGTCAGTGATGCTGACAGCCACTGCTTTTGTAATGATGATGAATAGGAATGCAGCTTTTTGGGCCTCTGTGCATCATGTGATGCTGTGGCTGCTACACCTATATTATCTCCCTGTCCAGCACTATTCCTGGGGGCTCTTTGAGCTAGCTACCTGTCAGCTCAGTTGCTAACAGCACATTAAGATCATAGTTTATTCAGGAACATCTGTACCATCCCCTCCTCTTGTCCTGTTGTCTACAAACCGTGGTCCTTTGAAGTAGTAATTTACGCTCGGCCAGAGCAGGTTAAACGGAAAAAAGCAGGTGGATTGTACAACACAGGTAATAAGCTACGATAGCTCTTTCTATTTGGACTCTCCGGCTCTCCGTTACCGCAAAGGTCAGCACTGTCAAGACGGTCTGATATTAGTCAACACTGCGAGTTCACTTGTCCAAATTCGTCAAATCTGAACCCAATGCGAAAGATTTGCGTGGGTTGACTTCGCTGCCGCCAAGCGACTTCACCGTTTCATCGAAATGAATTGATCCTGCTGTGAAATTTCACAGTTTTAATTACTCATGCGACCGGCCTCTTCTGTTTTCCAGCTCAACATTTTGACAGGAAATTGGTTTTAATATCACAACATTAAAGTTGACATCCCCACAAATCGTTGCTCGCAGTGCCACGGCTGCATTGTCTGCATATTATCCACAAAACGTCATCTTCAAAGCACTGATTAATATGTATAACTCCCCAACCCCTCAGACAGGGAGAGCTGCTCTTTTCACCAGAACCCGCACAGTTACAGTACCGTGAAGGGAGCACAGTTATGAAATGCCACATTGAATTTGGGCATTATGTTGAGACACTGGAGTTGCCAGGCTCTGTGGGAATTATAACGTAATGAAAAAAAAACTGCTCCTCACCATGGCCTGTCTCATTCTGCCCCCACGTCCGTTTCCCATAATGCTGGGCCACAGGGAGTCAAGTGTTCTGAATGGTCCTCTCCCTGGGATCTAATGCGTGCCCCACGCTGTCAGAATGACTTAGCTGTTTCGTGGTGAGAGATACTGAACGTCACTTGGGCTTTTTCACAACAAAAGGTGATTGGGCAGCTCAGTAAAGCTGCTTCCCAAGGACAATTCAAGACTTTCAGAAAACAGTTGTTTACTATTTTTGGATGTGAAACAAACACGGACACACGAACCTGCTGCATACATTCACCCATGCGTCATCCCCTCTTCCTCCTCTCGCCAGACGTGTTCTCATGCGCACATGTTCCGCTCGATAATGCTTGGGCCCACTTCAGCCATGCACCGTCCTGACTGATGGCTCCCTCAGCAGCACTCTAAATGACTGTGCCCATAACCATTAGAAAATATGGAACATGAGCACTAAGCTAGCGTTGAGAAACATACAATGCCGATTAATCAGGGAGGGGGGGCCTCTCCCTGATGCTCGCTGCTGCATTACATGGGCACAGGGGACAACTCTGCGCTGAGGAGGCCAATAAAACAGCACATCCTCTTGAGGGAACCGAACGCTGCCAGACCATCCGCTGTCGTCGAAGCCCGGTGATGAACTGGGCCATTAAAACTCAGCGACACCCAATAGTGGATGCCTGCAGGGGGCTGTGGGTCTGTTCTCATCTCGGCTTTTAGAGTCTGGCTAATTTCTAGGAAGGAAATCTGCGCGCAGCATTCAATCCTAATGAAGTCAGGAACATGTGTGCGAATAAGCTGGAGAAATGTAACTCTATATGCATATGGGTGTTGTGGGATGCTGCTCTAAGCTAATTGCTGAGGGTAAAATGACATCGATTCAAATTACTTTAGAGAACTCTTTGCAGCTTTCAGTGCGGCTCATCGTGATTACCTGGGTGAGGAAAACAGAAGCTCCTTTCAAGGATGCCATTTTTTTTTCTCTCCCTTTTAGTTTTACTACAAAAGGAACAAAGCAAAGGAAACTGCTGGGATTGTTTTTTAAGTTAACAACATGGCCCACTGCCTAACAAGGAGCTTGGGGGAATAACATGTTAAGTGGAGTTGTGAGCTGGAGTCTTGCACTGTTGTGTTGATGTTTATTGGCCACAAACAGCCAGGCACAGACTCTCTACCTTATCCTGCACATGAAAGCCTGGCCCGATTTCAAAGTTTCCAAAGAGAGCACAGTCTGCAAAACACCTGCAAGATAACTCTCAGGGAGGATTAGACTGCCATTTGACTCTCTCTCCCTCCTTTCTCTCTCTCTCTCTCTCTCTATCTTGCTCTGCCTCCCTCTCTCTTTTCATGTTTCGAGTCTCAAGTAAAGACTGCGACCGTGGCATTCCTGCTGGCTCCAAAAGGCCGACTCGCTGATATCATTCAGAGGTGAGCCCCTCGGATTTGTTTACTTAATCCAATATTTATGCTCTGTGTATGTTAGCGAATGCAAAACAGTTTGTGCCTCCAACAAACAAGACGCACGGCCCCTAGATAAATGCAAAAAAAATGAATAAATACAGGAATGGTAAAAAAAAAAAAAAAAAAAAAAAAAAAAAAAAAAAAAAAAACAGAAATAGAAATAGAAAAATAAGAGTATTAGGGGAAATTCTGCGAGGAATGTCTGAGGCTCACGGCAAAGCAGATATTTGGAGTTGACCCTGGGAGGAATTATTACAGTTGGCAAGTTAAATGTGTTCAACTTCTCCACTCTTCATTTTCACCCCCGCTTGTTGACAAAGTAACGCATGAGTCTGGCTCGAGCTTAGTCAAACTGCAGTAGGAGTGTGTAAAATCATGTTAAGCAGGTGTAAAATTATGCGTCGATTAACCTCACACGACCAGATTTCTCTGTCTGCAAGTGAAAACAAGTGGAAATGAAACTTCAAATTCGACAATCAACAAAGACCGATTATTCCTCACAGCTCTAGGATCGAGAATATAAAGTGATCTTGCGGTCAATATGAGGCCGATGCTACAGCCCCCCCTCAAGGAAACACAGCCCGTCTGAAATATTCTCTATTCCTTTGATCTCATCTGATCTTCTCCGGGGGGGTGGGGGAGTGAAGCTGTGTGTCTGTGTCTCCCAGCTCCTGCTATGTCCACGGATAGCCATGATGTTCTCCCAAAGGGGAGCCTTGAGATGTCACTGGCCCCCTCTCTTCCACCCTCCATGTCCAGATGAATTGGTCAAAGGCCTCATTTGCCACTGATCTCCTCCCGCCCACGCCTAGCAGGCTTTTATGGTCCCGCTGCCTGGTGGGAAGCCTTACATGACTCCAGGGAGGACGGCAGGACCCCTGCTACGGCTGTCAGTGATTCTCCTGCAGCCTGGCTACCAACTGAACATTACGATTTGGTCCAAGCAAGAAAGCTTTTACTGAAGCACTCCAGACTGTGGTGAACATATCGCTGTATATGTGGATGATATGGTCATGCGGCATTTCTCCTTCGGCAGAAAATGACTGATCATCACATTTAGTCGAGCCTGGTTTTTAAGATCTTTGAATGTTTTCAACCAAGTCCCCCAAGGCTCCATAAGTGTGGGTCTTATCTGCAGTCACACATATGGCAATAACAGATAGAGCATCCTCTATATGGCAACACACACACACACACACACATACACAAACACAGATAAACACATGGACATAAACAGATAAACAGAAACACAGATCGGTGGTGGAACATGCTACACTGGCACATATCATTTCTCTATTTATTTTCATGCCCCTCACCCACTCCTTGAAGAGCAGGAGCAATATGTTGACACACAGTCTAAGATATTGTTTTAATGCAATATGTAATATTTTTCACAGTAAACACCGCAGTACTTGGCTCTGATGCAAGCCTGCTGAGTTGGGCTGAAATTAAGGTTTGCTGAAGATACAATTAAACGCATGTCAAAGCAGAGACCGCTCCTCTCACCGTGTCTCCACAAGAGGCGCAGCGTTGACGCACGTTCTGCGACTCTGTTAGCAGAGCAGCAGCAGCTTCAGTGCTCCACTGTGTCTGCACAGGAGAGGCTCAGGCGCAGTACTGAGATCAACCACGGCTCGGAAGCGCTCGGTGACCGACGCGCAGTCACTGTAGTCATGCATGTAAAGTGGAAAAAGATAGGACATGAAGTGTAACAATACTGTAGTGGAATGCAGCCGTTAAACAGCCTGTGTAAACAGCTGGATTGATTATAGTAGTGTATCTGGTTCCATCAAATGAGACGAGATGACACACACATAGACAAGACACACCATGAATCTCATCAACAAACCTCAGCTGTTTGACCCAACTCTTGTCAAGAGACAGAACAAAACAATACAAACGGGATACTGAAAAATTGCATAAGTATAAAAGGAAGTGGTTTTATTTTAAATTAAATAGTTTTAAGTGCATTTTTAAGTGCTGCGAGTGCCACAAATGAAATTCCATTCACCCCAGAAATCTCACAGACAGACATCTCAAAAAACTCAGATAAATAAAACCTTTCTAATAAAATATCTGCAACGCTTGATAACATTACAGGTGAATGAGAACATGTGCTTCTTTAAATTTGAGTGGAACGACCCTTTAAACATCCCTGATCATTTCCTTATACCAGGAAAAAAAAAAAAAAAAAAAAAACTCAATCTCTTTAACAGCTCCCGCATGTACTTTTCCATGACCTCAGGCATGCTGATGTGCACAATGAGGTA
>NW_019525047.1:200753-220134 GCF_002814215.2 Seriola lalandi dorsalis
TTTTGATTTGCACTGATTGCAAGTCCCAAATAAACAAAAGTAGAGAAGTCTCGAATTCAAACAGCAGCTCTGATGCCAGACGAGTTCATGAGATGCCATAAATATTAAAACGTAGGGGTGACAGCCACAGTCATGGGACATGAAGTCCTAGTTTTGCAGCATGTCTTCATACTGATGAATTATTTGTCTGTGAACTTTCAATTCTACTGTTAATTTATAAATAAAATCCCTGTCACAAGTGGTATGATGTGCATGTAAGCTGTCAGTGCATGCAAAGCAATAAGGCCAACTCCACCCCCAACATCCATATGGGTGATGCAGTCACACTTGTCGGCTTGAGCCTCTGGAGACGAATGAACAGCTTTTTGTAACCTACATAACAATAACATGCAGCACAATAACGTGTCAGGCATCAAAGCAATCCCACTGGCTATCAAAGAAACCCATTTCACTTTAAAAAAAAATCAGCCTGCACACAAACGCTTCACACGCACACACTTTACATTTGACTCCTTTTGAAAAAATACATCATCGTGTTTGACAAATAAACCCGCACGGGTAAACAGGTGCTCCCATCCCCTCTGTGTGTAAGCATTAACGCTGGCGATTGCCAATTTGCACGAAGACTTGAGTCGTCTAAACAGGGAGGAGAAAGAGTGCTGCCTATTATAGCTCTCTATTGATACCACTGACTTGTGTGCCTCCTCTGAGTGCAAAGAAACGCCTTTCATCTTTTGTTAGGGCGCACAATACTGCTTGTATTGTGGTGTTTTTTTTTTTTCCTTCTGCAGCAGGAAAACTGAAATGATGAGATGTTCCAAAGTGCAATGTTTTTCCATCATGTTTCCATATGTAGCCGACAAATGACTATACAGGCCTCAATCTCTGAAAGAGGCCGTTCCCTGGGTGCCGCAATTTCTCCTTTTACATATTTTGGAAACGCACATTGATGCAAGAATGAATGTTAATGCTCTTGCCTCGGGGCAGTGTGCTCTGCAGTATCACAGTGCACTTCCCAGTATCCCACCATTCAGCAGCTTCAACTGGGGGGAAACAAAGAGGCTGCAGCGAAAGAAAGAAGCGTCCGACTGCCTTTCACCACCTCTCCCAATAAATGACAGTTTGAGACCTGAGGCCCCTGGAAAATGCCACGCAGACAGAGATGACAGAGGCAGAAAAGGACGGGGTCTTGGATCTATGACACATTTGTCTGCACAAAATGCGATTGTGTTCTTGCACCTGCATATGCACACACGCACACTAAAGCTGCACACAGCTACATACCACAGCATGAATTTCCCCACATTAAGCAGCATAGGGGAAATGTTTCTGGAAACATGTGAATTAGTAATGAGTACACTTTTGTGTAAAAACAAATGCTGGATTTACATATTTAAAGGAAAGAACTGGTTTATTACAACTTGGATCAGTAAGCGCTGAGATTTGGGGACAAAAATGTTTGTGATGCTAACCCATTGCACAAGAAATCTGTGCACACAAATATAAAAGGTCAAAGTTGGACCAATTTACAATGGGTTAACGGTTTGGTTGACACCTTTACTGTAGAGCTGCAGCAATAAGTCAGTGAATTCACTTGGAGTCACTTTTAACCTCCTAGGACCTGGCGTCCACACATGTGGACCTCACATTTTGGCTTCTCTAGACCACAATACTAACTTTTTCTCAACAAGGGCCTGGTGACCACATATGAGGATATTATACTGCCACTCAGTAATCGAAATTTAAAACTAATGTCCTCATATATGGACATCATTTTTCTCAGGTCCCAATCAGCCTATATAGCAAAGAATAGCGCTCGGGTCTTAGGAGGTTAAAGCAAAAATGCCAATTAATTGCCGGTTCCAGCTTCTCAAATGTGAGGCTTTGCTGCTTTTTTTTTTTATTTTTAATCATATATGATAGTAAATCAAATCTTGTTTGGTTTGGACTGTTGGTCACAAAAAAGTAATTTAAGGACATCAGTTCGGGCATTGGAAAATTGTCATGGCCATTTATTTCTGCTACTTTTTCACATTTCATGGACAAAACGCTCTACTGATTAATTGAGAAAATAACATGCTGTTTAATCAATGATAAAAAATAACTTAGTTGCAGCCTTACTTTTCAGTTTGATTTTGTTTTCTCTTCCCAATACGTTTGGGTTGCCTGGGTAACTGTAAAAGAAAAGGGCTAAATAAACCTAAAACCTTGTCAGTGCAGAGAGCCAGAGTTTGCACTAGCACAACCGCCAACACTGTGTCAGCCACTGCCAGTTACAAGCTAACAAACAACATAAACACATAACTACACTTGCAGTTCTGATACGTCTTCTGGTCACCAATTTTCGAGCCCAACAAACTCCAGCGTCTGGATCTGATTGAGGCTCAAACATGCGTCTCTCTGACGTTTCCTCCTTTAACCATCTTGATACTCTCTGCTCTGTCACCGGTCAGCCTCGCGCAAGCAGCCGTGGTGGGCGGGGCACAAGGCCTGATCTAGATTTCTCAATGAGGCAGTAAGACTTAGATGTGCTTCCAGACCCAGTTTTCTTTTTCTCTTCAATTTTTATGTGGGGAAAACATGTTAAATAAAATATTAATCATAGCAGAGTAATTTTTACATAGTTTAAAACATGTTTGGAAAACAACTTTATACTGCTCACATTCATCTGACTATTTATTGGCCGCGGCATTACCAGACATCAGGAAGTAGCTCGGTGAGTGTAATGTCAATGGCTAAAAAAGTACAATTTCCCTTTAAGGCTTTTAAAAGTTGCTTTTAAAAAGATAAGTTAACATTTTTTTCAAGTCTGTCTTAAACGAACACCCACATGCCTGTATGTACACTGAAACTGTTTTTTTTTCAAATGAGTATTTATCAAAGTTACAGTCTTCTCAGTATGAAATTCCCCTCTTTCTGTTTGGTGGAGTGTTTCTGTGCTGCGCAGCAGTGGGCGGATAGTAACACAAAGAGGGAATTTTGTACTAAAAAGACTGTAAATTTGGAAAATACCCAGTTAATCTGTTTAATTCAGACTGCTGTAGTCTTACATGCCTCAGTTAAACCTTGAAATGTATTTTTGCACAGAGCTAGGACTGTGGTTGTCTCCATCACTTACAATGGAAGTGCTTTAGAAGGGGCTTTCTTACCAAGAGGAGTGATTACAGCAAGCAATAACTGTTTCGGAGTACATGAGCACCTGACAAGACAGACATAAAAAATTGAATACCTACCCTTAATACCCAGAATATTAGAGGCAAATTCAACATCAAAGCCAGCAGCTCTGTCAGAGTTGGCCAATTGAAAGCGATATTGGAACCTTATTGTTTGAATAATTCACCACTTGACCGACCTCATCATATCACTGCACTCCGACCCTGTACATCAAGGTGGTTATAGGTGAAATGGAGGCTGTCAGCACCCCCCCCCACCCAGTCACTCATAAACCACTTCCCCCAGTCTGTAACTGGAAGTAGGCTTCTACGTGTTGACCTTGCCATGCTCCATTGATTTGGGTACTTGAAGCTCAGGTTGTCTGCATTTATTAAGATCGGAAGCAGACTTGGGGGGGGGGGGGGGGGGGTTGAGTTGACGGGTCTGACACCAGACACCAGGTACCTTCCCCTGATGCTCTCAGGTCTTCTGGTACAGGTCTAATAGGCTCTGACAGGCGCTCTAAATGGAAAATGTTAATGACCGAGTATGTTAGCTGGATGTTACTAGCTCTAGCTGATATTATCAAAGGGTTTATGCAGGTTGGGGGGGCTGGTACTAGAAGGTGACTGGATATCCGTGTCCATGATCACTCAGGATGTGAGAGATGGAGCTGAACAAAGGGAAACACAATACCATGTGTGGAAAAAAAGAAAGAACATTTACTTGTGCATGTTGGGTATGGAAGTATTTGGAACAAGTATAACAACACGCAGTTATGGGGTATCAATTGTTCCATTTAGGCCGCCATTGTAAATAAGAATTTGTTCTTAATCTCTTGCCTGGCTGGTTGAAAGGTTGGAAAAAAAAAAAAATCCATTAATGCTTAGTAGTGACATGTATATATTACATAAAAAAAAAAAAAACAGCTCCACTTTTAAAGTACCACAGCCACTTAAGTTAATTCAAATGTTCAAGAGAAATTCTGACGCTCCATCCATTTCATTTTTTAAAGAGGTATTCATCCTCAAGCTGCTGATCAGTTTGGCCAAACATACAGGAGTCACACGTATTACTGTTTTATTTCTACAAAATTCAACCTTGAAATCAGCATATTAAAAGCTCTACCTTGTTAAAAAAAAAAAAAAGAAAAGAAAAAAAAAGAAAGAAAGCAGAAAATTTTATAACAAACTGTAATTCTCTTTGAGAAGTGAAATTTGAGTGGCAATGAGACCAAACATTAAGGAGCATTTTCTGTGGTTTTATGAAAAGAACAAGTTGATTTACTTTGTGATTTATCCATCTCCTCACACCTCATGCAGACTTGTGCATAATTTCAAGAATTTCCAAATGACAAAATTACTTCTGTGCAAGAAGAAAAGGAGGAAATGATTTGAGTGTCTTTTCATTTTTTTTTTCTCAGCATAATTTCAGTAAAAATGAAATTTTGTTCAAATTTGCAGTGCGGACTCTAAAATTACATGTTCTCTCCGGCTTCTAATCAAAGGTACACTTCAGTGCACCACACACACACTACTCTGTCCAGCCCCAAAATGACCTTAGCAGAGCTAACTCCAATCACAGTTAGCAACAAAACTCACAGAATTAGACATTATAGTCAGTGCATTCAGGTTAATTTAAGTCCACTTGCTAAAAGGCAGCTTCCTGCTGAGTAAGCAACGTCTGAGAGTGACTCTCTTGTTCAGGTGTGGACTCGATGGAGTTTTAGTTGTCTGAACTAAACCTACCTAAAGCAGAGGGAAAGGCTGAACAGACGATGCTTCAGACAAAAGGACGGTGTTGGAAGAGGAGATCAGGGCAGAGACTGCTGTTTGTGTCTTGTGTCCTACTAAAATTTTAGCTTTTGAGCTTGACCCCAATCAAACCACAGAGGAGAAAGATCTTTTTTTTTTTTGTGTAAGTCATACACAACCTTGAACAGTTTTGGAAGCACTGACAGACAGATGGTGTTGTCTGGCCAATAGGGATGTCAAATAATTATGTTAAGCTTATTTTGTTGTTCAGTTTTGAAGGCCTTTTTGTCATTTTCAGGTCTTGCAATTAATTTTGAAAGACACTAATCTCTCACTATCTCCCGAGTTGATTTTTTGAGTGAGAGGACTTTTTACTCTGTAGGTCCCTGTTACTTCTTCTAACCAAAACAAAAAGCATCATATGGAGTTCTGTACATTTTCAGAATTACGGTCTCTTACTGGCCAAGTGAACTACGCTGACACAATCTACACAAGAAAGTTGACTGCAGTTCTCAGTAGCTCTCGGTATATTCAAACACAAAAGATCATAAAGACCCACACAGAGAGCTAAGCAAAGATATCATGGTATAGCTGCAACGTTCAGCCTTAAGCTCTCTCGCATAAGGTATTCCACAAACCTGGAGTACAAAAAATGCTGGAATACATACTGTATACATAGTAAGTTAGGTTATTTTGCTTGGTTTAATTTGCTTATATTGAAACTACATGTACATAACTGCATATATAGTCTGCTAAGATTTCTGTGTGACATTGAAAGGATACTATTTACTTTATATTGCATAATGTGTATATTGCACTGTAAAATAAACAATATGAATGTACAGCAAGACGATTTGTATTGCAGGAACTATAAGAGAGTAATGGTACTATATGTGGAAAGAAAGTCCATGGCAGATAGATATACAGCAGATACACAGCACATATAGCCACGCTACTTGTTTGGGAGCTTTCAGTGTAAACCAAACACTCCTGCATTCCAAAATAATTAAAATTGCATGACCTGTAATTTCAGGCACTTCAGCAGGGTCGTCGCTCTTTCATGTTCTAAAAAGGAGCTGCTATACTTTCGCAAACTAACATCAAGGTTTAAATTAGACCAATTATTTAAGACTCCAGCTCATTCCTCCAGTCCACCCATGCAAAGTTCTCAAAGCTCTCTCACCCGATGGCACACGAGAGCTTTTCTAAAAAATTAAAATAGTCCGTCCACTTTGTTCAGAAAGATTAGAGTAGCATTTTTATGTAAGGTGCAGTTGTACAACTGTTAGGTTTAGAACTCATCGGTAGAGAAACGTGAACGCTACATCGCTCATGAGAAGGTAATTTCAGGGCGCTTCAGCAGAGTCATCGCTCTTCTCTTTGTCGCTCTTAAGATCTCTCTTTTCTCCCTTGGTTCTTTTTATGTTTTTGGCTTTTTCTATTTGTGTCTGAATCTGGCTCAAAAGGCCAAACAGGAAATCTTAAGCGGTAGTGTGTCACATTTTCTTTGCTGTTGTCTGGTCATGAATCAGTCAAAGGCATCTGTTCATCAATGCGCCGTCTGATTTGGCCTTTTGCCTCAGTCGTAAGCTGTGTCACGCAGGGTGTGTTCAAACACTGATGCCGAATTTGAATATTAAATCTAAACGTTGAAGTTGAACTCTGCTACTTCTGTGGTGAATGAAGGCAGATGTTTTCAAAGTCTGAAGCAGCTTCTGGGATAAAAGTTGAACAAACAAAACTTCTGCTTCTCTCTGATTCTGCGAGAGAGAGAGAGAGAGAGAGAGAGAGAGAGAGAGAGAGAGAGAGAGAGAGAGAGAGAGAGAGAGAGAGAGAAGCTGCATGAGTACAAGAGCAAAAAATGTTTTTGAGAGCAGTGTGCTGCTAATCATACACAAGAGTTGCCTGGTTCCATGCACTCATGCTATTTCAGGCATTGAGTGTCCTTTTATCCCTATGCCTCCCAATAGCTAATCTGTATTGATTTCCCCTCCAAACATCTGTCCTATTAGTATGTTCTCATCAAATCTCTGATGAAGCCCATTTCCAAGATAAGACGGGGCAAACCATGCAGCCATAACAACAGAACCCCATTAATGTAACCCTGAAAAGGTACCTAGAAGTCGATGGAAAAGGATGGAGGAAGTAAACAGGGGCCGCTGAATAAAATGAAAATAACCATGAAATGAAGGAGTTCAAATCATAACGTTACTTTCTGGGTTGAGAGTGGTCCCTCCATGAATGCAATCAGTCTTCATTTGGTCAGGGCCTGAATCAAAGCAGGATGGGCTCACATATTACCAAGGTAAATCATTTCTATTAGCTTCAAAGAGCTGAAGAGGACAGGCCAAGAGGATGGAGAGGGGTGGAGATCAGTAATTGTTGATCACAATACAGCCCAAGCTTGCACAGCCCGTGTAATTGGGGCAGGGATACATGTCTCGAAGGTAAAGACAAAGTGCCTTTTGTTCTTTTTGTACACACTGTGTTTTCATTCTTAACAATGAGGCAAATAAAAGCGATAAGACAGTGAAAATGGTTATTTTTTTAACTACTTTATAAAGCCTTTGTAAGGTTTGATGGCGTACATGACCATGACCAAACGCCATGTGGGCCTGTAGTCATCATTTAAAAGTTGAAATGTGAAATTTGTGGAATAATAACTATGAATATGCACAAGCCTGAATGCTTGAGAGCTTTTGGCAATTTTGGTTTAATGGCTACTAAAAAAAATACCTTGAATAATAGTCGGGAGGAAATGACAAAGCTCTGGTGCTTCTGTCACCATTCTATCATGTGCTTTACTTACAGTAAATGGTTTTAATATTTAATACTTCCCTTCTCCTTCCCTAGATAAGGAGGGCAGAAGTCTTTATGTTGAAAGATCATAATGTCACCGACCTGCGGAGACAATTATCCTCGTCTCCCCTTTTCCTGTATCAGACTGTACTAACCAGTCACACCTCTCACCCCTGTCTTGTCCTACATGTGAACATGATTCCGCTCATTCAGTTACTACAGGCAGAGAATGTCACCCAAAACCATCTGGCAGAGCAGAGAGGAAGACAGAGAGCACAGTGAGAGGTCTTTATCCGGGTTTACTGGTGAAAGACAAGGTTGGAGTCCATTTAAAAGGCTGAGGTACAAATGTTGGTAATGGAAAGTAAACGGGATCAATGTTAAAGGGGAGGAGGGGAAGTGAGGGGAGAGGCATGAATCATACAGAAGACGTGTGTGCGTTGGAACCTGTGAAACAGCTGTGCAGCGCCCCATAAATGCACCATGGAGACAGGTGCTCCCTAACATGGAAATATAACCACCATGCCAAAAGGAGAGGCCCTATTTCATGCGGCACTGTGGGACGGGGCGGAGGCAATTCACGGTTCATCTCCGCTGACCCTTCTGTCCTTCAAGAAGATTAGCCTGTGCACAACAACCCGGAGCCAAAATGGAGGACGGCCCGGCCACGGAGGTCTGGGCGCATCCTCTTTCTGACATTTGGGGGGTGGGACATGTAATCAGCGCTAAAAACACGGCCGAGTGAAGCAATACAAGAAGTACTGATGCATAAAACCCGCCTGCCTTCTGAATGCAGAAGCCTTCACCAGTCTCAACAGCTCTTCAATCAATTTGATGCAATTGCCCTTTTTACAAATGCAGTCAGTCAGTGACAGGCCCCCCGACCCGTAGCCCCCCCCAACACACACACACTTAAAATGAAGTCTGATTTCAATATGAAAGTGAGCTTTGCACATAATCAAGCTCTGAGGGGACGCACGATTGGACACAGACTAATGGTTGAGATGAAGTGCTTTTTTTTCCATGCTGATGTCCTGGCTCTGCACCTTTTTTTTTTTTTTTTGCTTTTTCATATATTACACATGACTGGGAATTGAGATAATAAAGTTTCAGCCCAGTGGCAGCAGAACAAATACATGCATGCTCCTGTGCTGCTGAGACTAATGTGAATCCGACACCAGACACAGGACAGAAGGTTTCCAAAAAACTCTGAAAAGATTAACACAATGTTTTCTGAAATGTAATACTGAGCACATGTATTAGTCGACTGTGCTTTCTGAGGTCTTCTGGGGTTTTTAAACCACATTGATTTTTGACTCCACACACTACAAGGTCTCAGCCAGGCACTGCAGTAGGTCATACATGCAACAATGAAAAAGGAAAAAATAAAACATGCAAAAATCAAAGACTTCTACATGAACCCTTCATCCTTCACAGCCTCTCAGAATTGAACATATATTTGGACGGAGGAGTCAAGATGGAGACTACACAGAGGTGGAGGCTTTAGAAGTCCCCCTGGCACCACCGTGCTGGGTTAGGAGGTTAGCAGGTTGGTGTATGACACACATATCCTGCAAAAATGATGCTATTTCTATCTGTGTACCTATTTGGGAGCTGCAAACAAGTGCAGACTCTGTCCTCCAACACTTCAGAGCACCTGCACTCTTCAGAAATGACAGTCGCTGGCATGCCACAGTGACTTTTCAATACAGACTGTTGACGCGCCCTCTGCTTCTCTTACTATATTCAGCTCCCTTGGAATCCTGGGTGGAGAGTGTCACCAGATGCTACAGGCATCTTACAATGGACACTTACCAAACTAAGGTCAAAATTTTATGATCACTTTGCATTTCCACAAAGATTAACAGCCATTTAAGTGGCAATAAATAAGATTGAGATAGAGTGACTATAACAGAGTCTGACAGTTTGGTGATCAATACCAAAGATTAATATCAAATACTTTTCCAGCTGCAGAGATTTCTGGCTCATGCCGTGTTTTGGAAAGGAATAAACCAAGTAAAAAAACAAAAACAAATTACAAACATTTTATTTTTTGCCAGCACTTCTGCTGCATCCTGAACTAATCAGCAAGTGGATTCATTCTTGTAATGCAGACTGTCATTTGAGTTTTTTTCTTAATTGCTGTCCTAAAAATGATCAAAGTTCACTTAATATTGCAGTTACTGCTGTAAAAATGATGAATAATTGGTCGCAAAAAGTTCCAAGTGAAATGAGATTCTTGTCCTTTTTAATAAGTTTAAATCACTTCCCTATTGTTGTGAGGCCAAAGACCATTGTTATACACAAAGTGTGTAGGATGAAATATTGTCCATTTAATTTTATTGCTTTGGAACTAATGGTGACTTTTTTTTTTTTTCCTTAAATTGGAACTGATTTAGCTGCAAAATGGCTAAATGAAGCAGCATGGAAAATTAGAACTAATTCTGTATTAGAGGGATCTGTGGCTTTAAAGTCACAACAATATGCCCTTGAAAGGGATGGTGTAATGACATGATTAGCCAGTATTTCACCAGAGCACCGTTCAAGTGATGGCTGCTCACAAATACTCAAGTCTGAACACAGGAAGTTCTCCCCTGCTAGGCCAAAGCACGGGTGCCATAAAGATGTCCTAATGGCGTCTGACTGACGTCTTCACCCTGTCACATAAAGCTTCATTAGTAGTCCCTCAGTCTACATCTTGACAGGTCAAAGCCATTATTGCACAGCATCACCAAAGACAATAGCATGTGTCGAGGTAGGTTGGGATGAAACCACTCCTCTATTGGATTAGGAAGCAGAAGAGAGAGAAAGGCGATACCCCATAATGATGTGTCATGGCTTCCTGAAAAGGCATGGTCTGTGATGAATCGCAATGTTTGGCCTCATAAATTATAATTATTTTGCGCCAGCACGGTTTGAGCGAGCCACTTAGCATCAGAGCATCTATCAGTCCACCCATATGGCACGGAGATTAACGCTGGACATTTTTTTTTCTCCTCAGAAAAATGACACCAGGGAGAGGGAGGAAAACAGAGCGATGTTGTTAGGGGGGGCAAGGTGGCTGTAGAGCTTGTATAAATCCTACAGAGTTTGAAATTATCTTTAAAATGCAAGCACTTCCCACACACTAAACTAAAATCTAAACTAAAATCATGAAGTGGTGCTTTCATAAGGTGGTTGTTTCTCCCTGGAGCTTATTCACCCTCTAACCTGAGGGATTCCATTAAAGTTTTCTTTTCTGCTGCACATGTTTTCTTGCCAGTGACTGTCGCTTGCTGAGAGCTGTAGCCACCATGGCGTTTACAGTACGATACTTCATCGGAGCAGACTGGACGCTACAGTGACTCAGTATTGGAAAGTGACAACAAGGTCCAGGCGGGCTGGGGCAAGCTGGTTAGCATGTTAACTTCTGCAGATTTACAGAAGTGATAGAAGTAGAAGCAAAACAAGAGTTAACATCAGTGCTGCTTTCCACAGCTGGAGACAGCACTTGGTGAGTGGAAGGAATGAAGTTTGCTGATGAACCCACAATGTTTCTTCTAGTCTGGTAAGTAAACAGATATTAATGCTACCGTTAGCTACGTAGAAGTAGCAAAACTTACAATGACCTCCTTTAACCTCATAAGACCCGAACTCTATTCTTTGCTATTTAGGCTTATTGGGACCTGAGAAAAATGATGTCCACATATGAGGACATTAGTTTTAAATTTCGATTACTGAGTGGCAGTATAATATCCTCATGTTGTCACCAGGCCCTTGTTGAGAAAAAGTTAGTATTGTGGTCTAGAGAACCCAAAATGTGAGGTCCACATATGTGGACGCCAGGTCCTAGGAGGTTAAGAATAGATGTACTGAATTTCACATATTTAGAGAACCGATATTCACTGAAACAAGCAGGGCCTGAAGTTGTAGCACAGACAGCAAGATTTCCAAAACCACACCTGAGCGGCTGCACTGGTTTTGATTAGACACGCTGGCACAATACAGCATGTTTTTTTGTGACTTCTCTACTAAACAAATGTTTCTAGTTTCTTCCCACAGTTCATTTTGGCATTTGTGCAGCTGCTCTGATTAAATAAACCATTTTATTTGTCAAGTTGTATTGAGATCCTGGTCCATACAGTCCAGCAACAGAAAACTAGACCAAAGAAAGGAAATTGATTTATTCTGGAAGTATTCTGGAAATATCATTACACTAAAATTCCATGCCATTTTCATAACTTTCTGTTTGTATGGCACACTGAATTGTTTTCACATGTGGTTCAGTTTAAATTCCAATCTATAGTTAAAGTGTCTGGCTGCTCCCCTCATATAGAATCAAATATGAAAACCCTGATATGATGCTTATGAAATCCCACTTGAGCAGAGCGACACATGCTCAGACAGGCTTCTGGAGCCAACACTTGTACTGGGTTTCGTAATTTCCAATTAGCGTGCAATTCCAAGTCCTAATTCAATCCCAGCTAAACTCATTTGCCAATTCATGTGGCAAGTCGTGCATCATCTAAAAATAACCATTCTAGACATCTATGAGAAGAGTGAGTTAACATGTTATTGTCAGTCCTGGTTGCATGGGTTGGTATGTAACCTGCAGACGCATGCAGAGACAGGGAAGAAAAGAGAGGAGACAAGCAACAGAGAATCCGAGAAAATAACAGGCAGAAAGAATAGATAGATACAAGACCAAGCGAGAAAAAAGGAAAGAAACATCAGAGGTCTATATTTTATGATTTAAACCAAGGGAAATGCTGCTTCCCACCTCGGCCTGGCACCTTTCCATAGGCTCATCCACAGCTTCCCTGATGTTTTCATGTGACCATACCGCAGACCACAGGGCACTAGTTGCTCTGATAGCAGGTCTTAACATCTTCTTGGTGGTTTTCCTGCCCCACCAGGAAGCCAGCACTGAGAGAGGACCTGTTGTTTGACACACTGAATGAGCTTTGGCCCTGGGACAATGCGGCTGCAGAGGTTTCTCTCCAGTCAGACTGATTTGAAACGTTGCAATTTTGGTCTCAGCTTTCATGTTTTATGATCCATAGTAGGTTTACAACTTTAAGAGAAAAAAAAAAAAGTGCTGGCACTAGCTGGCCATGCAAATAAAGATGTTGTTTCTATATTTTGATTAACACCACACAACAGTCATTTACTCAAGTAATTTCGCTGCTGTACAGTGACGATGTCTACCTGCAGTGAAAAAAGATTTATACAAAGGTTTATGAAATATTAATGCTCTGTGGCACTTTGTGTACAGAAACCCTTGCCAACACAGTCTAAACAATGACAATACAGGGAAACTAAGGAGCAGCAGTAGCAGGAAAAATAACCTTCAGTCATAATTTCTTGGCACACAAGTGAGCTATCCATCATTCAATAGCACAGAGAATTGTTAAAATACAATCTGAAGAACAGGTTTGCGAAGAAACATGGAAAAATGCAAAATTTCATAATGTCACTCTGATTTTCATTCACTACTTTGAGGAGAGCTCCTGTTTCCCAAACCCAACCAGTCTTAATGCTAAGCTAGGCTATAGCTTATACATCTCTGACTTGTAAGGAACAATTTAGGAAATATGTGTATTTACTTTCTGACCGAGAGTTAGATGAGACATCAATACCACCCTCATGTCTGTATGTTAACCAGGTTGTTTTTTCGTATGGATTAATCTAATGAGATATATTTCACTTATTAATATGTAATGAGTGAGAGTTAGATGTCTGTTAGGCATGTTTTGTTACATTTGGACATAGCCAGACAAGCTGTTTCCTGTTCCCTTTCTTTGTGCTAAGCAAAGCTAACTGGCAGCTTCTAATTCCCAAAATGCTAACCTATACAAGGATATGGCAAAAAACAATGTGTATGTTGTGGATTATTTTCTGCTATAATCTGGTGCTTTATCGTACAGAGTCAAAATAAACCACAGTGTGCATAGTATGGCTCGTTATTGTTAGCTTTAGACACCAATGGAATAACTAACTTAGTTGGCAAAAAACTAAACTGGTCTGCAGTTTAAAAAAAGGCCCCACTACTCCCTGCAAATGCTCTCATATCCTTTTCAGTTCAGGGTGCTGGAATTCTGTGGAAGTCCCTCTCCCTTAAAACTGCCTCTCTAAAGACCAGTGTTCCTTTTACCAGCAGGACACTGAAAGGAGAGAAATTTCTGTTGGAAGAAATGAGCTTAAATTGTAGCCTCTAATTAGACATACCGTGTTAATGGAATGCCTGGTTAAAGAGGCCGACTGAGGTTATTCCCTCGTGTAAGAGTGAACGGGCTGCTGTAAACATCCGGACCCTCTCTGTCCATGTATAATTCTGCCATAAAAGTGCTGCAGGTACGTTGAAGATAAACATATTTTGCCCTAAAATCATGCAATGTATATAGTGAGTTTTCTCTCTACATCACTGC
This sequence comes from Seriola lalandi dorsalis, assembly GCF_002814215.2. Classification (NCBI taxonomy): domain Eukaryota; kingdom Metazoa; phylum Chordata; class Actinopteri; order Carangiformes; family Carangidae; genus Seriola; species Seriola lalandi. The sequence continues at coordinate 214,867 of NW_019525047.1, forward strand.
ACTTGCAGTGAGACCTTGATGCGGTGAGGAATAACAATCAAACTGCTCTATCAGATTCCACTGGGATATGAAATTAACATTACAAACAGTACATCCACAACACCTCCTCCCTTTGCAGCATCTCTGTGGAGTTGGAAGAAAAATAAGAACAGGCAAAGAAAAGAGAAGAATCTTCACCTTTGGGCAATATGGTAATTTGAATGATCTAACTAGTATCAGATTTGGAAGTGCATGCCGAAAGTGAAGTGAATAAAAGGGAGTGCTGGTTCACAGACGATGTGAGAATGACTCAGGGTGAGAGAGAGTACTGATATGGACTCAAATTATCATAAGCCATATGCTTGCAGCCTGTGGAGTAGCCACAAGGTAAATAAAGATGATGACAAACAACACGGCACATACTACCAATACCGCCCCCTCACTCCTCTCCTTTCTCATCAGAACAACGCAGTCTGCCAACCGAATTAGCATCAGCTGGCTGATACATTTGTAATCTATTCTGAGCATAGCAAACAATACAAATTGGATTTCTAATTTATCCTGACTCATTTATGCAAAGTAAGAGTAATGGAGTGTCGCCATAGTAACGGCTTTTTATACATGGCGACTTTCATCAGAGAGCTCAGAAACACCTTCATCTTCACTCCTCAACAGGAGCAGATATCAAAGTGTGTGAGTTTCAAATGTTTGAAACTCTCTGCTTCTCTTATCTCAGTATGTCTGAATGTATCCATCTCTCTCTCTCTCTCACACACACACACACACGTATTCTTACTGTATTTGTGAGGATCCGTCATTGAGATGGTAACTTCCCCAGCCCCTTACTTAACTTAAGTTTGGTCCCCACAAAGCTGTCAGACCCCACAAGTACAGTGGAGTCCCAGTTTTTGGACCCAACGAATACAATAAAACACACACACACACACACACACACACACACACACACACACACAATATTATGAAGAGTACGGCCTAGACCTGCTCTATATGAAATATGCTCTGAGATAACTTCTGTTTTGATTTGGTGCTATATAAATAAAATTCACTTGACACACACATCAAACGCAACGAGTTTTTTCTGTAATGGCTCCAAATACACACTCACCAACACACAGAGAAAATGACCATCTCCCTAAAGACAACAGGTGATTCTCAAACACCTGACTCGTTACATGTGCCCACGGCATCAACCATTGATTAGCCAGATTAATTACGGGACAGCTTCCAGACGCCACCTTTCTGCAGCCAGGAAATGAAAAGCAGAATCTGCTCCTGAAGCAAACTCACAACAACACACGCACACACACGCACAAAAAAAACACAAAATAGAAAATCAATGGCTTGGCCTCACAATGCACACAAAGCCGGAGCCCTCACTCTTTTGATTATCTAACTCCCAAGAACAACAAACCCAATTAATGATATCGTTTCTGGCTCCATTGAGCCATTTTCTATGTCCCAGATAACCTAGAGACACCAAACATGCTGATAAATGGGCCGTGAACTCCTATCCACTAAAATAACAACACTGACTAATGTGTCCACTAGGATGCTTATCACAGTGTAATCATTATTGTGTTTGCACTGAGCTTACCATGTGGGTCAGAACTGTGTATATTGTGTATTATGTTCATTTTTTTGCTTTGCCTTGACATTGAAAGTATTTTATGTGATTTCCCTGTAGCGCTGCTGCAGCAGAATGACTTCAATAATGCGCGCGGTGCACGTTAAGACTAAATTTGACCAAATAAATCTCATCAGCTCAAGTGGCTTTTGAGTAATGCGAGTCAAACATTCTAAGATATAGCCTATTATATATAGTTTTGAATCATCGTTGATAATGCAACTACGGAGCTAATCTAATTTCACTTTCTAATTCTCATCATGTGTTCTTCATGATTACACCAGAGTGTCCACTGCTCTGTGCATTAACAGGAATGTGTCAGGCCCTTCTCTGATTGATACGGCTTCAATATGTTCTTATCAAGAGTGTCAAATTTGCCGTGATTACACGTTCTTTCATCACATCAGAGTACATCATAAAAGAAGTAATTTCATGATTAGCATAAACACACAGTAATAACAGCAGGGGGAACAGATAGCAAACAATAAAAGCGTGACCTTTCTTTTTATCAAATGTAATGTGTAAGAGGTGAGGTGTGCCGCTGCAGTGAAGACTTGTAAGTGTGGCAGGAAGGTGACATGATGGGGAGGGAAACCACTGTGCAATTCAACTAGGTTTAAAGTCGCTGTTTTGCCAAGCATGGAAAAACTGAATCACTATCAGCATAGCGGCATTTGCATCTTGCATCAGAGCAGATAAACACACAGTTTAATCCCGTACACTTTGCTTTTATCCGAGCCCGACACACACTCTTCAGCATGTTGAGAAATCCAAAGCCTGACAGGCGTGCCATGCCTAGTTATGTTGCCAAGCTATGATTGGAGATTCTCTTCATAGCAAACAGTCAATTCTACACCCTCGGCCGTTCAGTTAAAAATCATGTATCATCACCCACAAAGATTAAACAAAACCAGCTATGTGTTTTGCTGTGTTTTTGAGTGATTCAGCTCAGGGACCTTAGACGCTGACGGTGCTTACATGGAGTAAACACACCCGTAAGGGAGAAGAGGCACAGTAGTAATCAACAAGATATCACTGCCGAAGGTTTGTCTAACCCGAAATTTTCCACTTGACCAAACATCTGAAAATGGCCAAACACTCACACCTGATTCAGGCCAGTCAGGCAATTTCACTCAGCCCCGTATCTCTTCTCTGTCAACAAGACAAGACGAACAAAACTACAGTGTTATTTATTTATTTAATCAAGCTCACTGCTTCCATTCAGGCTTAGCTCACCACAGGCAGGTAGTGGATGCTACAGTAAACTGTGCTGCTTAGGAACATCCCATCTACATTGTATTTCTCTACAATGCTTGTGACTCTCATCTTGTCATGGTATTAATCCCTCCTCACTGACCTCCTGTTCCCAGTGCAGATTCATAAACTATAATGCTGACGACTACATCACCTCCCTGCTGTCTAATCCCCTGGCGGGGGCTTGTTCCTTCTCTGACCTGATCTCACCCAAACATACAGTAATACACACACAGTAATGTACAGTAATACGTGCACAGATTCTAAAGAAAATGCCACAGACAAGAAGTTTAGCACTAGATGATGTTGTGGTAAATTTCAAGTGGTCGTGCCAAAGACTGGTTTTTAAAACTTGTTAATGTTGAGTATCATTAAAGCCAGTCTCTATGAAGCAAATATACAGTATAACTTCCTTAATGCAGTTCTACAAGCCACTTGGAGATGGAGAAAAAGGGAAATAAACTGTATGGATGGGAATGAAAACCACAAACTTTATTACATGATCAGTGATTCTGAAAAAAACACATATATACACATACATACACATATATATATATATATATATATACATACACATATATATATATATATATACATACACATATATATATATATATATATATATACATACATACATATATATATATATACATACATATATATATATATATATATATATATAAAAATACATAAATCCATCATGTTCCATTAATAAGATATTAGAAACAGTAGTACCTCATAGTAGGTGGTCTAGTTGATTCGTTTTCCCTCCTCTGATCTAACAAAGCACCTGAGGGAGGTGTAGGTGGAGGCAAACAGTCCTCTCCAGCTCCATATTTAATGAACCATGCTCACTTTTGAGCCAATCAAAGAACAATATGATCAAATTCTTCTGATAATGTCTCGCATACACCATTTCACTATTAAACCTCAAACACTGAAGAGGAGTTTGGGTTTGATTGACAGGTGTCCCAGGAAAAATTAAGATAAAACAACGTGAAGCATGAAAAACAACAAGTATATACATATTCTAACTGACTACACTATGTATACATGATTTCTAACATTATGATCGCCATGGTTAACGTTTAAAGACTCAAAGGCTCAGAATTTGTTTTATTTTAACCAGTTATTTGCTAAACCATCCAAACAACCATTTGTGTAGTTAAAGCATCTGGGCCCGTATTCACAAAGCATTTTATCTTACCACTAAGAGTACTCCCAATTCCCGCTCAAAGCTTTTAACTAAAAGTTTTCTTCACAAAGCTGCTGAGGCCAATTCTTAGTAAGGAAAGAGGAAAACTCCTAAGCTAAGAGTGCGACTTTGCCCTGCCAACGCATGCGTAACATGCCATAGTAATAATAAAAAAACACTGAGAAATAAACAAATACAAATTAAATAATAATGGGTGAGGTGCTGTTTAAAAAAGTAGTGCAATCCCCAAAATGCATCTGTATGATCAGGTTTTTGTCGACCCGGGAGAATTTAATTTTACGATAAAAACTTCTCTCAATGAAAAAAAACTGTATACAGAACTGTATTCAGACCCTGGTTCCTGCGGTGGAAACGTACATGTTCCTCAAAAGGTTCCTGGTTCTTGGGGAAAGTTCCTGCGGTGGAAACGTGGCTTTAGGTGCTACTTTTAGTGCTAAGTGTGTTGTGAATTTATCTTAGTCAGAAAGAGTCCTACAGTTAGATCTGACACACACATTATTTTTAGAAGTTTCTTCCTAAATCGGCAAGTTAGGAGCTACTATTATCATTAAGATGCTTTGTGAATACAGGCGCTGTTTATCAGTGTAATATGACAACAATGACAGATTATAAAGACGATGAACTTAGACATCAACGCGCTATTGGTTCTTCTCCATCACTTTCACCCCAGCAATGAGAACATGATGTGTGAGTTTGAAATGTATCAAGCATCTACTGGTGCGAGCTTCTTGTGGCAAAGGTCATGTCTGACGCTCAGTGGAGTGCTTATTCATGGCATTTATCCTTTTTACTGTCAGTTAGGATCACACATGCACAATGCCATGATAGGTTATCCATACCATTAACGGAGGATGCAGAGACGACAGGCAACAAAGACGAGGCTGCCTGAATGGTGAGGCGGTAACGTGTTTACGGTGAAGAAAGGAAGGGAGGGGATCATGAAATGACAGCAAGAGAATTGAAGCTCAGCTCTGGGATTTGTCTTACATTTCCCTGATCTTGTCCCCGAGCGCTCCTCGTTATCATCCTCGGAGGGGAGAATTTATTTTCTATTTATTTCATTTTTATTTGGGTCTCTAGCTGGATATTTATAAATAAAAAAACTACACACACATATATATATATATATATATATATATATATGTGTATGTATGTGTGTGTGTGTGTGTGTGTG
>NW_019525047.1:220333-285924 GCF_002814215.2 Seriola lalandi dorsalis
TTTTTAAAAATTATATACAGTATATACACACACACATATATATATACACACACACACACACACACACACACACACACACACACACACACACACACACACACACACACATTTGTGCAACCACTGGTGTCTGAGAGGCGAGCCGTGAAGTGCATCACATTAAATGTATTGACATAAACAGCTCGCCGGGCGCATTGCCTCAGCCTTTGATGAGGGTTTAAGTAGGAAGCCATTGAGAGACTTATGGAAAAACGTTCCCACGGGATCAATAGATTAGAGACCTAACTAATCTTAGTGAGCGAGATAGCAGAGCTCGTAAGGCAAAACGACAGTCATATCAGTAACACACGGTGTGCCATCACTCTGCTCTGCGCTCACACTGTAATAATTCTTCACTCTATAATACGGGCCATGAATGAAGAAGCACAAGTAATAGTGTCTGTTGTACCCTGTGTGTTTTGATATTGAGATCCTCAGAGAATAAAAGCATATGTTCCGTCTTCTCAATGCTCGTTCCACTCCATGTCTCCACACTTCACTGGGTGTCCATTATCTTTGTCACTGTGGTGCAGCTATTATTGAATTGATATTGACATTGTCAGTGTACAGGATTGTCTTCATTGTGGCTATAAAATAAAAAGTGTGTTCCTAAATGAGAGCTTCCACAGAATGGTGAGATCCTGACTGTATATCACTGCTGCTATCCTGAAACATACATTTTCAACATAAAATTATAAATCTCGGTCTTATATGTGATTGCTTCTTGGCATTTTTGTTATATTTAGACAAACAGGTCAAATCTGATCTCGTATGATGGATATATTTTCAAAAGTAAGAATAATAGAAAAAGACAAGCTGGGTAGAATAAAATCACCCTCTCATAGAAATTATGTTTATACAGTACTAAATTGCAACTGAAAATACATTTTGAAATACATTTTTATGTCTCAGTTATTTTTTTTTTTAAATAAAAATAATTATGAAGGAACTGAATTGAAGCAGAACACATGATGCGTTTACTTGCTAACATTTAGTTATAATCATAGTCTTTCACTAACCTTAAACAAAGTGAACTGAAACTAACCAGACAAGACTCTGGATTCAAGTCCTGCACTTTCCACACCCATCATCTACCATGATCACCTCACTATGGCATCTGTGTGGCCTAATTCTGTCCTTTGCCCTCAGCTTTTTCAATATACCTGCTTCTTCCCAGATGGAATCATTCAGAACCATGATACCTCCCACCACTCTTACGCAGATGATACGCAGTTGTATGTCCCGTTTCGAACCAACAAAGTCAGCAGCCTTGATAATCTGTTTGCCTGCCTCAGTGATGTTTCTCTGTTTTGACACACAAGTGAAAAATGTTTTTGTCTTTTTTTCAACTCAGCGACTACAACTGGTACAGAGCACTGCTGCACAGCACCAAGCGATAACACATTACTCTGGATGGAGCTCTGCTGGTTATTCCTTGGTCTCAGCAAGGTACTATAGGTGACCGGGCCCTTGCTGTCCCCAAAGTGTGGAACAATCTAGCTATTGAGATCAGACAGGCACCATCATTAGTGTCTTTTACAACGCTTCGTTAAACATTCTTTTATCGAAAAGCTTTTATGAATGTTTGACATGTTATGTTTTAATTCCCCACAATAAGGACAATTTATATTTTCCTCTGCTTTACTATAAGTGCTGTATAAATAAAGATTATTATCATCATATAATGTATGGTTTTATACACTTGAAACTTGAATGCACTAATAAACAACTTAGGTGAGTTAGTCCCTTGACAAGATGTCAGTCTTTAAAAAGTCTACTTTGTCCAAACATGTCCTCTGCCCACAGAGACTCTGTGCTACTTGTTCCCCCTGAGTGAGTGACCAGTGGCAGACAGATTCAAGGTGAGGCACCCAGGACAGAAGCCCAATTAGACCTATCTGTGGGGAGCGAACCTCTGCACCATTCATCATACCATTTCAATTAAAGCCATCTAAGAAATGATTAAATAATCAGTTGCAGGCTAATGGAGCCGTATATCCTTGTTATGGGAGAACATTGGTCATCGGCTTGGGGATGTCTGGCCACTGCCAGATGTCACACAGCAATGCCAAATGAGTAAGACAGATGAGAGAAAGAGGGGAAGATGGTAATGAGAGGCAAAGAAATGGGAATGCTTATCAGGCCTGTGGTTTCATTCATCTATAATTTTTGCCACATTGCGAAACACTCCATGTCCATTTTAATGTCACTCAAACGTGCAACCCTGGCTGAGGCTCCAGACGGAGGCAAAACTATGAGGTCAACAGTCACACAACTATGAGGTCAACAGTCTCACATGTATCAGCAGACAGTGAGGGGGGGGGGGACACAGAAAATGACATGACTGTTTGTTTGTCTGCAGTAATGCAGAGCTCTGTCCTTGTCAGAGCACACAGCTCCAGTATACAGCCATTTAGCCGGAGGTACTGGGAGAAAGAGTCTGGCCTGTTGCTGATGGTGACAGACAGAGACAGGCAGATAAAGATACCCTTTCTCTCTACTTTTTCTCTGCACACACAATCTTGTAAATATCCATTTCAGAATGTTTAATGTTTTCCATCAGCCAGGCTTAACTCTAAACTCAATTCTGAAAATAATAACTATTTTTTTCTGCAGGCACATGATGCTCACAAGAGCCCACTATTCCAGGGTTAATCTTCTCATGCAGAGTTTTATTGCAAAAGCATTACACACACAGAACAGTGCAGTGAGAGAGGCTGGGTTAAATAGCCGTCATTATCAGGCTGGGTGGCTGCAGAATGGAGGTGACCCTGGACAGCTCTCCATCTTCCTGCTCTACGGCTGCACATTAATGGTTAATTGATGTCACAGGGGACTGCTGATCAAAGGGTTTCTAACCAGCCCCCTTTTCAAGCATGCTCCACTGCTATTCTATTAGCAAGGCAGGCATGCTAGACTGAGGTGGGGTGGGGGGTATGTGAGGGAGAGGGAGCTGGGAGTGGGGGTCGGGGGGTGTTGTTCCCGTCCTTCTCTTCTCACTCATCTCCCTCCCTCCTCCACACACCCTTCCCCTGCCCTCCCTCCTCCATGATAATTAGCCCCTGCCATACACAGACCAAAACACACAAGTATGCACACGCACACACACAGACCAAAACACACAAATACACACACACGCACACACACGCACACACACACTGAGCTGCCACCGAAATCTGCAGCTTAAAGCGCTGGTGTTCTGACAGCCATCAGCAGAAATAGAGGTAAATCTTATTTACCTCGCTGGGTTTTCAGCCCCCCCCCCCTTACCCTCCTCCCTCCCCCTTTCCATATTTATCCCACTTTCATGATTTCTCTCCTCACTATTGTCTGTTCACCCAGATTTCCTCTCAGCAGTCATGCTAATGCAGTAAAGCGAGGGCCTTTTAGGTGCTTGGCTACAATGACTGTTGATCACAGACAGTTTAAGAATTGGAGGGGATTTGCTGCTTGTCTGTCAATCATGAGGTAATTTTGAATCCAAATGAAATAATATAATGCACATGCTAAATACCACAGCTGTATATGACACATAGTTTTGGTCTAAGCTTTTAGCTTTGGGTGGTTTCATTGTGATTTTGTTTTTTAGGTGGCAACATGAGCATCCCTTTATCTTTAGTGTGAGATTTAATAATACGAAAGATACTAGCCTAGTACTATACTATATTAGATACTATAATGCATACTGAAATAAAAATTTAAAAAAGCCACATAATGCCAAAGTGAAATAGTCAAAACATTAAGGGCTCTTTTTTACACCCAGCGCAAAACAGCACAAAGTACAACGCAAGTGTCTTTGCTAGCTTCAGACCGATGCAGTTGTTAAAGTGGCCAACACATTTGCGTCCATCTGAGCACCCAGGGGTGTGTTGGCCTTAAAAGGAGGTGTAGTCAGGCGCACTGTTTGCTCTTGCCATCTTGAGGCGGTGAAAACGACTGACCAACAAAAACCTGGTCTGAAGTCGGTGTTATTTTAAGGACACATTATCAAGAGAGATATGCCCACAACATGCACACTAACTGCCTGTTACACACAAGCAGAGTGCGCCGCTGTGTTTCCCATCAATCACTTCGACTAAATTTGTCCACCACTGTTTCATAATGAACCGAAAGTTTATTCACACCTCTCACAACATAACATGAAAGATCTCGAACGGTGTGATTTGTGCCCTTCCTTCACTGTAGACCTGTGCACAGCACGTTGATTCACTCAGCGTTTCCTTTCCCCTCAGTGCGCACGGAGCAGCTGCGAGCGTTTGCCAGGACTTGGCTCACTGGTCAGTCACAATACGTCATCAACTTGCCACAAACAGAATCTAATTCTGTGTGAAACCCCCGTGCCTTTATAATAGCGATATGCCAAGGTGCAAGTGCGCCTGGCTTTTAAAGGGAATGGGAGATGGCACTCTAATTGGGTTATTGCATGTTACGCCCAAAACCCTCTACACTACTACAAGGCTTTTGAACCATGCAACTGGTGCAGCAGCCTTTTCCACCATTAAAATAGCAAAAGTCATATTGACAGGCCCTGAATGCAGTTGCGCCACCTGCTTCAGACCGTGCGCTGTTAAAATAGAGCCTTTAGTCACTAATGCATAAAACTCTGCTTATACTGCTAAATAAGTAAAAAGATGCATCAACGAATCTCCAGTCGTGGAGCTGGTGCGTTGGGTAGACTCTCCTACTGGAAAATTCATCCTCAAAACAGAATCCCTGCCTCACCATGCGACACACAGGAAGCACATGCACTAAGATGGCTTTGTGAAGCTGTAAAATTGTGAGTTTGGCGGCCAGCCTGAAATAATTAGTGTTGCCCTGGGTCTGAGTTACTGTTTGCTGGGCTCGCAGTACATTCCCCTCTTAGGCTTTTTGGCTGCCAATTAACTCACACACATACAAATGACTGCACACGCCCTGGGCTGTAATCTCTTTACAGACTGTACAAGCCTCATTTCTGTGAATCGTCTAATGGTGCACCTTCTGATTTCCACGATATGTCACAAACACAGGTTCGTCTGTGATTATAGTGGCTGTAGGAAAGAGTATCATGTCACACCACAGGCTGACAACTTTTATTAGGTGCATTTGAACCTGATGAAATATCTACAGCAGACTAAAGAGAAAGAAAGAAAGAAAGAAAGAAAGATGGAATGGTGGATACACTCTATCGGCGCACTTCTGTTTGCTTTAACCAAACATAAAACTCCTGCAATATGTCAAGTGAATAAAAAGCATCTAATGTTTGATGCATCCGAGCTGCTCGTTTGAAGCCATACTGTGCGCTGCAAGAGCAAGGCCAGCAGAACCAGTTATGCATCACAGAGGAAGCTAGATAAACGCATCATCCTCATCGCTCTCGCGCAGTGATTTCCCAGTAGTAGGTCTACTTGATGAAGTGCCAGATCCCCTCCCTGTTATTCTCCGTGCGCCAGCAAAGTGTCCACATGCATGAGTGTATTCATTCGTCAGGTGGCACAAGCCTGGCTTTTTTTTTTTTTTTCTCCTCCCTCCTATTCTTCCCTCTCACTGTTCCCAGGTGTGAATGAGACTGGGCTGATTTATCTCTTTTGTGCTGCTTATCAGTGAATTGTAGTGATAACCAAATGAACTCAGGTAATGCAAAAGCACACACACCCTCAGTGATTAAATATGTTGTTAGCATGCAATTATGTTCTGTATCACATTTCCAGGGCTCATTGTACTGAATATAATACTGAGTCTGCAAATACATGATTAATGAGTCACCCAGGTAATCCTGGCCTGCAATTGACTGATGTGATAGCCAAGAAAAAAAAAAAAAAAGAGAGAGAGAAACACATACAGGGGGGGTAAACTACAGAAGGATGAAAATAACTCCAGTGATCAAAACAGATACATTAGACTGACATTTCTCTGGCGCCGACACCTGACACATGAACTGTGTTGCTGCTCTCCTTTTGTTTTGAGGCCAGTCAGCTAAGTCAGGTCCTCACATGCAGCGTGCCATGCTGACGTTTGTGTTCGCTCTTGTTTTTATCAGTCACATCCAGATCTATCCATCACACCTGTAATTACACTAAATCCCCAAAACTGCAGGCTCAAACCCAGAGGAGAGAGGTTGGAAACATTTGATCCGGCCTCCACCCTGCCATTACAGCCCACAATAGCTCACTCATAATGCGTCTCACAAATATTTTTCACATCGTACTCACCCCCCTGCAGGAGTTACTCACACAGCCATCAAGGGTTGAGCTAATGAAAATGGCTGGAGGAAGGAGCCCTCTGATGAGCAACCTTGGAGTTCCTCTCACGGCACTTCAAAGAAGGATTTAATAGAATTAGCTGGTCAATAGAGGGGGACTGACTGCAAATGTCAGATGGAGCTAATCATCCACTAGAATAACATTCAGTGAAACAATGAGTCATTGCATAACCTTTGGACTTTTGAGAGTTTTTGCCTGTCAGTGTACGTTCACAGCCAGACACAGAGCCTGTGACATCATGGCTGGATGTTTTGTGGACCACGTCATAAATGCACTCGACAAAGGATCTTTGTTTAAACAGAATACTGAACTGGAGAATTGGCAGTATTTACAATTGTAACGCTTTCTGTTATGCTACACATTATAAAAGGTCTCCCATTTTACACTTTTCCGGTGTTTTATTTGAAGTGTTGATCTATAAGAAGATATATTCAAAAACCATCTCAGGCTAGTATTACATCTCCTCTCTGTGAGTGTTTTCTAAAAAAAAAAAAAAATATAGCAGATTTCGGGTAAACACAGAGAAACTAAATGCTGCAAGGTTGGATAGTGGTTACTGCTTTGTTGTGACATCACAAAGTTACAGAAGTCCTAACGGGTCATTTTAAGGCTCAAGTTCTGAATACAGGCTGTGTGAATTTCTCTGTGGACCGAGCGCTTTGATGCTTTCACAGTATTAATATAGAACCCAGACCTGCTTTATAATCAAACAAGACATGGACAGAGACCTTTGTACAATATGGGACCTTTAAGAATGGGAATATAGCAGTAATATAGAGATAATCTCTCCAACTGAACTTTACCAGGAATGGGCAAAATAATACGAACATGTTACAATACAAATGACAGAATCTCTAATGGGGAGGGGGCAGGAGAGCATAGTATTACAGCCAAGTCATTAAGAAGTACAGTAAAATTCATTCTCATGTCCTCATGAAATATGTGGTGCTGGAAGTCTGGTTGTTTGCAACCTGTGGGTCCTGAAGTCAGGTTGGGGTGTTTGGAACGCTTCCAGGATGCTAAAGCCAAAATAAACATAGTAAGTCTATTGTTCCCTCTGTTTGTACTTCTTTTCATTTTCTAGTGTGCACAGCCACGGTCGCACCCATCCATACATCCATCCAGAAATAAAAACATACACCACCTATACAGATCACTTCATCAGACAGTTTACACTCAGTAGAAACATTTAATAGTAGTTTATCTTTTGAATTCATGCTAAAAATCACATTCCTTGTATTATAAAATCCTGTGTTTGGTCTTTGGTTTCCCACTACAAGCAAACAAACTCCACCAGAGTCCACATGGAACCAGGCCAAGATCCAGTTTTTCAGGCAGTCTTGGTGCATTGTTGAAATAAAGCTAATCAAGCATCATATCTTGTTTGAATCAAACCAACCAGGCTGGCTGCGAACGCGCCCTGAGAAGAGATTGTGGGTACATCATCTGCCTGAGCTAGAAAGGAGCTTGGATAGTTCCACCACTGCATGTTACATTTCCTATTTTTTGGGGTTTAATGTGATTTCTCTCCATTATCTAAAAGGTCAACACTACCAAGACCATTTGCAGTTGGTCATGGTGTGAAGTTTGGTATCAAAATTCACCAAAGTGGAACGCCATGCAAAAGCACTCAGCGCATTTTCTTTACCTCGGTGAATGAATCCACTGATCGCAGTGAAGTGAGTGCACTGAAATGAATTTGATTTAAGTCTGAAATGTTGCTGGTATTAATAGAGTTGAATGTTACATTTTATCAACACATATCAGCACATGGTGTAGTGTTTGCTGTGGCCTTGTTGAGCCCTTAGGGCCACAACAGAGCGGGACCTAAGCTACGCAGCAGGACCCTTGGATTGATCATACAGGCAACTGGGCCCTTTAACTCTTTTTCATATTTCTATATTCCACACCATCATGATATTCTGTATCCTTGCAATCCTAATTAGTGTTCAATGTCTGTTCATCTGTTGCATCACTTAAGTCAAGGGCAGCTCATTTAAAGTCTGAATAAATCTTGAGAGCGTAAAGTAGGAATGCAGAGATAAAGTGCAGCTGAAATATTAGAGCAGGCAATGTACATTTCTGCAGTTAGGACGCCATACTACCAAAACATGTACTGTAATGTCTGCCTTTTGTGGGGTTTAATTAGACATGATATCTTAATTTGCCCACGGATGTACCACAAAGTAATTATAGAGTATTTTCCAAAGACTAAGCAGAACATAGTGAAATCCCCCAACTGCCTGTTGACTGGTAGAGTAAAAATAGCTCATTTAAAGACAGTGGAAGCCTGTCGTCTTTGAGTAAGACTTCTAGTCTGGCCTCTTGGGATGAGGCTCACTGCAATTCATCACAGCCACTAATTATTCATGTTATAAGCCACTTTCTCTTGCAGAAAGAAAGAGAAAAAAAAAACAGGCAAACACAACAATGAAATCACCACTTGCATGAGCGCTGCTGACACAAGAGCAGAGCAATGAAAGCGCCATATGTCTAGATTGTGTGCTGCTCGCTGATTATAAGACATGTGTCTCTTCCAGAGGGAAAAGAAGACTGCTAGTTAAGTGGAGTGTCTGCTTCCAAGTCTTGTTTATTCAGAGAGGGAAAATATGTCACTGTGTGATCGCTGATCCCTTTCTACCCATCACGCCATCCCCATTTCTTTTTTTCTTTTTTTTTACAAATCGACCAAACCTTACTCTTTGCTTGACAGATTTTTAAATATCTTATTTAGATGACCTCTACTCTGTGATTAACAAACACTTCTATCTCATTTTGGCCCCCGAAGGATAAAATAACAAAAATGTGATGTTATTCTCTTTTGTATCTAAACTGGAAATATAAGTAGAGATCCTATCCTAAGAGATCCTACTTCAAATTCAGTGTCTTCATTTAATGTTTTTCCCTTCATTATGTTGAAGAACACTCACATTATTCCAGGTCAATGGCTCCATTGAAGACCTATCTCACAGAGAGATCAGCACAGGAGCTAATTACACTAATAGGCTCTGGCAAAATGTTTGATACCAAACTACTAGCTATAATCTAACAGCTGGTACGGGACCACAAGCATTTGTGCGCTTCTTTTACTTTCATCTTTAACAATGTTTCTCCAACTAAACACACTGCTGCTGTCACACAGATCAGGGAGACTCGGTAGCACTCAGGAGGCACAGTTCTAGTTTTGAAAAAATATCCGGCTCTATTTGGCTCCATGTGTTTGTCCAATCGGGTAGGAAAGAAAACACAAACTATGACAAATTATATCGTCAACTACTACAAGCTAGTTAATTAAAAGCAGAGTATGTAGCTTCTGCCGCCAGGAGTCCCTCAGTCAAAACAATAACAAAAAACATCGTTGGGTGACGTCACGAAATACCATGGGATCATGGGAGTTTTGTCTTCACCACCAATGCCGTAAGCTCCTCCCGGTTTGGATTCCTTCAGTGTCAGTCGTCCAGGAGGTTTTGACCAGGAGCTGAATTATCCACAGAGGTCACCTCTCTATAACAAACAGTAACCAGTAAAAACACTTAATAAAACAGTTTTACATTTAAAGTCAAGTGTTTCAGTGACACTGTACAACAGACATGAGACGTCAGAGAAGGCCTGGGAGCTGAGATTGCCTCTAATCTTTGTTTCGATTGTTTCTCTGATAATTTATGAACCAGACGTTTAGGAGGTTTTTACCAGCAGCAGAATTATCTGCAGGGGTGTCCTCCTCTCCATGACAAATGGACCAGAGAATTAAAACTAGTACAAAAACACAAAATCAGAGATTCACCGATGGAGTTTGACAGACACAGGACATCTTGGATCGGCTGGGAGCTGAGCTGTCTAACATTTGTTTTTTCTCTGATAACTTCAGATCCTGACATTCGATAACTAAAATCCCTCATCTGGTTAAAATACATAGTTGATAGCGACCAAGTTTGAAAAAGTGTATGTGGCTTAACACATGGATAAAAGTCAATTCTGAGCTTTTGACAGGCAACTGATGCATGAGCATACGGGATATGACCACCAAATGAAGCGGACCTAACCATGATTAAAATCACGTATTTCTCTAAGTTTGAAAAGTCCTGGAAACATTTGAGATAATGCAAGAACACGAAAAACAAACCAAAAACTATATAACATGATTATACATTTTAATTTTAAAAAGTTACATATTGCAACTTTAAATATTGTTTTTAGTGAATTTTATATTACTAAATAATAAGAGTATCCTCCCCTTCCTAAAGCTCTGTTTTCTCAGAGGTTGCTCTATGATACACTAATAAACAGCAACTTACATTTCAGTAATATTGTCTCTGCCAATAATGTCAGCTAACATTAGTGGATCCCAGAAGGAAAAAAAAAAACGAAACATTTATGGACTAAATTTATCTATAGTCCCACTGAAAATTCAACAGGACGCAGCAACATGACAGCTGGGACAACCTCTGAAAACACACAGACCAGCACACTGACATTTATATAGAGGTAAACCAGAGGAACATTGTCAAGGGCTGTGGGTGTGGTTGTGTCGTTCATGTTAGTTTCATGCAGTTATCTCCTTCTGTTGTTCTCAGTGGGAGTAGTGCAGGATTACAGTTGGCAGTTAACAATCTAAAACTTCCTGTTCATTAAAGGAGTATTAATGTCATTTGACGTTCAAGCTAAAGCGAAAACTAGACTAAAACTAATATAAACTTTAGTCAAAAGGTGTCAAAACGAACATATACAGTAACCTGGAAACATTATTAATTTCGGTTTCTGCATTTACTGCACATGCAGTATGGCCTAAAGCGTTAATGACGGAAGAACAATAACCTCAGCTTTTCTTTCTGAAAAACAATATGTAAAGTAGCTGTGTTTTTCTGAAGTCATCTCATATGTTACAAATGGCAGAAAATTATTACGTTTTTCTAATGGCTCAAGGTAATAATTTTACATGCACTGCCTTTTTTTCATGTATATACTGTATGTTCCTTTAAGTTTTCTATTTTTCATATATAAAACGAATGAAGTGCGAGAAAGATGCTGTAATTACTGTCCCTTTTTCTGTCACCCACCTCCTGTTTGAACATAAATCTGTTTCTTTTTTAATTCCATCATCTTTTAAAGCGATCCAGTCTACCCAGTCAACATCATGAGAAATAAAAATATTTTCTCTGCACAAAGCAACCACTACATTACACAGACGAAAGAATGACCTGAGCTCTATTCCAAAAGTAGAGGCTGATGCATGTGATGGTGTGAATTATGTCAGCAGCTATATACAGAGAGGTACAAGCAGCCTCAATGTGACACATTGGTAAAAGTTCGCACATGGATGTATTATCTATCCACTAACATGCCTACCAACATCTCTTTCATCGAGGCTATGCTGTGGTATAACGATTCCTATATAAAAAGGTGCAGCAACATAACATGACTAATATGTTTAAAAATTGCAAAACGCGATGAAAGCCACAAACATTTTGCCCTTTGACTTTCAGGCAACATAGTTTTTATTCACATACAGAATATGGAGGAATGATGGAAGCTGAGTGGCTGCTGGTTCCTTCACTGCTCCGACTTATATTTCATATTATAAAAAAAAAAAAAAAAAAAAAAAAAAAAAAAAAAGAGATAAATGAGTATAGTAAAAGTACCCTTTTACTACTCAACTTCCCAATAACGTAGAAAAACAGCTATAGTTTTGCATCACCTTAAACATGGCTGTACTCTTCATTTGACCAGCAGTGTTGTTGTGCATTAAAGGGTCATTGTGTAGCAGCAGCTGACATAGTGAGATGTAACTATACTAGAAGTGCAAATATTACCCAATTGTCAGAAAATTAATCAGCAATAGATTTAATAATCGATACATTTTATAAATAGAAATAAAGTTAAATAAAGTTATTTAAGTAAAATGCCAGTCTTGGGTTCCAGCCTCATTGGGCTGTGGGAAATTAAAAACAGGCATTTTCCATTATTTCCAGACTTCCTGACAATTATTGACCAAATGTGTAATTGATTATTCAAGAAAATTGGTAGATAATGAAAATAATCATCAGGTATGGCCCTAAATTATACCTTGGGCCAAAGGCAGTGATACAGAAACCACATGGAGACTGCAAAAACTGATTGGTCAGCTTGGTCATCTTTACTGAGATAGTTTATAGTGTCGACAACATTAAACAAGTTGAATAAAAACAAAATTGTTTTTTTTTTTTTTTATTATTATTTTCAGTGACAAACATCTAGCAAGGCCATCTCCTCGTTCTGCTAACAGCAAGCTCTGCTCTCTATCATGTGATAAATATGGCAAATGAGGGGCAAACGTCTCCTATTCAGTAACAGAATGGAAACACAGTTTGGTGAATATAATTACAGAATGAAACGGCCTGATCACATAATGAAATGTCTATTTAGTGTTGCAGTGGTGGAATAATGAAGAAAATCTCTACACTAAAAACTCTAGGTATCTATGGCAGGACTGTCATGAGTTATCCACTTGCATCAAGTATCCAATTATTTGCACTAGTGAGTCAACTTCAATGTATTTCATTCGTCATCCCTCCAATGTCCAAACCAGACAACACAATTAATATCGTCCATGCGACCACTTTAGAGTATCAAGATCTCTCTCTTCCTGAATTGGAAACAACCTAAATCATACTAAAATGTATTTAGCAAAGCCAACTGGAGGTGCATAAACAGTATATAAATGTATTCAATAGGTGATATGAGTGCACACAAGCAATCTGTATAAGATTCCACAGGTCCTTCTTTACAGCCACTGTCATAACCCAATTAGCATGGCTCCTGTATCACTATGGCAACTAGCACAACATGTAATTATTCTTATTGCATTATATGTAAAGTTTTTTATAGTTTTTATACTATATATATACACACACACACACACACATATATATATACATATACACACACACACACACAGTTATTACACGTTTCTTCAGGCCACTTCCTTTGTACCCAACAGTAAATAAATAACTGTCGCAGCATGTAGGAAAATGCTTTATCTCTCCCCTCTGTGCTGCATGTGTGGGAGTCCATCTGTTCGTTTCAATAGACAGACGTGATAGATGCAGTGGTGGGATTATTGTACACAGTGACAGAGGAACTACATTTACAGCTTATCTTCCCAGTAGCCATTCATATTGCCTACTTGGCCAAGTATCCTGCTTCACACCCAAGGAAATGATTAACCAAGAGGGGCCGAATGATTACCACTGAGACTCACGCCAAATCTCACAAGTTGCAAACCCACATCCATTTTAATTTCATCCACCAGCTACACACGAGCACGGCCCCCGAATTAAAATACAGCAGTATCAACAACATTCATTCAGCGAGTTTAACAATGAGTCAACAATGAGAATGTGGGATGAATGTGCTTGATAGTGCAGATATTCAATTATGATGGATTGAATGACGGCTTAGTGAGCATAATGCTGCTGCTCTTCCCTGTTGGGTTGTTTATTTTTGGCTTATTGTTTGCTGCCTGCGACTAAATTGTTCTAGTGGTCTAATAAGCAAGATGCCATTCTTCCCTCCGCTTCAAAAACGGTCCCACAGAATGTCTTCATACAGTTGAAGTAATTCCAAGTGGGCAGATGGATTATGGATAAAACCCTTTCAACACCCAGTATGGTTAATCACTTTCTTTTTATCTTTATACTGGGCCACTTGACCTGAAAAACAAACAGCTCAATGCTCTCTATACCTGGGATGCACATGCCTTTAGGTTCCATGTGTTGGTATGCAAAATGTGGATTTAGAAGTTAAAGTCAGTCCATGAGGAAGGCATGAAGGAAGTTGTCTAATGGAGGGAGGACATGAGGGAGTGGAGGGGTGAAATTGCTTGCTAATGGCCTCTCTCTCCCAGCTGTGAGAGCTGCAGCTGTCTGGGGGTGCCTGAGACAAATAGAGGTGGCTCATGTGGGGACCGCAGCATCCAGACAACAGCTCACATTTTTCCCTTGCACACTATTTGGCCACGACAAATTAATTCTGGACCACTTGGGAAGGAACGGGAACCAGCTGGGTGTTGCCTAACAAACATGTAATGTATTTTCAGTGTGCTGAGGCTGCTCTATCAAGGAGACGCGTGATTGAAAAGTTGGGCGAGTTGAAAATATATTTTCTGCAGTTTACAAGTGATTCACCACAATGTGACCTAGAAATCACGGCTGTAAAAAAACGAGAGGGAGGGAGTGTGCGGATGATGGGAATGAAGAAAAATAAATTCCTCCTAGATCATCAAAATTAAAAAAAAAATTATCATGTGGCCAACTCATTCTTATAACCAGTGCCTGGATTGAATTTAGAAAGACACTAGAATGGTGCTCACTGGCATACAATAAAAGAACCAATGATACAGATGAAATCCACTTGGCAGAGACGGAGCAGAGAGCTATTTCCAGTACCAAAAATATGGTCATATTAAGTTTATAATGGAAATTCCATGTCTCGAGATTTACATTCAGTGCCAAGAAGTGTGTCTTATATGTTAATAGGTGGCAAGGGTGTGAAGACGTGTCGATGGAGCAATTTCTTTTTAAAACTCCATAACCATGGTCTTTCTCTAACCTTAACTAAGGGTTTTAGTTGATGTAGAATCACATCATCATCAGCATCAGGACAGTGAAAAGATTGTGCAAGAAATTGTGTCTATTTTATTGTTAAACAGACAAACAGTAGCTGCCAGAAGCAGCTCAGGCTGCCACCGTCCTTTCACCCATTTTATTGGTTGCTTCTACTATTCCTAAAAATTATGTTTTTTCCTCTCGAAATTTTACCTTTTTAATTCTCGTTATATTACAACTTTTTCCTTGAAATATTATGACATTCTTGAGATTTTTCTTTTTCCTCAATGTGGCCCTAATACTCATAATATTTGAGACTAGCCCCTATCCAACCAAGGGCCAACCTAAGGTTTCGTGCATTCTGATGATGCTAATACTTGGAGAAAAATGATATTCAGCATTTTTTACAATTTACAATTGTTATTTTATTTTCTGATAAATAAGGTAATCTAAAGATGTGCTACTTTGGCCCTGATGCAGCCGCCTCTCCCTGTCCGGACTCACCACAGAACTCAATTCTGGACTAACTGTAGTTTATTTGACCTGCCGGTCCACGCTACTGAGTAAGAATTAACTGCATAAGAATTCATGTTTGAAGAATCTGAGAAATGCATTGATGAGGTAATAATTTAGCACATTTCCTTAAGCGCTAGACTTATCCTCATGAATGTGACAGTTTTTTTTCCCAATCTGCTGTCCAACATTAATCCAAGAAGTTTGGTTTCCTCTACCTGTTCATAGGCAATCCTTTAATAGACCAAGTTCAACTGTGACTTCACTTTAAGAGTAAAGTTTGATCCAAATACCACACTTCTTGACTGACAGATTGCTTGTACCTCTAAATCCCTCTGCTGCATTTTTTTCTTTTTCTTTCCATGCTAAAGATACCGTTTTTTTATACAGGTGTTAAGGATGTGACAAACAGCTCCACTTTTAAAAGCAAGTTCCTTCTAAGTTGTTCATAACCCTGGTTTACCAGTATTATACTTGATAATTGTTGTTGTTGTTTATTCAAATTTCGAAGATAACTTGTCTTTGATAATTTGTTCAATTATGCCCTCATGCGATGAATTATAATTCAGTGATGACATCTCTGTCAACACTCAATTTGTCCACTTTATTTATGAGTTATTTAAATAACAAGGATTTCATATGGTCGTGTTAGAAAAGAGACAAATCTGGCCACATCTGTCAACCATATAGCTCATTATCAATCTATGGTGCCGTGACATTTTACACTGTATGGTTTTACCCACTACAGGATTAAATAAATTTTGAAAAGCTTTAATGCCACCATCAGGATGATCTGTCAAACCAACATAAATGATCTGATATATGATCCGATATATTTATGTCAGTACAAAGCGATTCCTGTCAGAATCTCTTACATGACCTTTAATAAATCACTGCTGGTTGTCCCTGTGGGTATCTTTGCTTTCCTACTTTTTTTTTTTTTAAATTATATTTTTTTGGGGCTTTTGTGCCTTTATTGGACAGGATGGTAGAGAGAGACAGGAAATGGGGAGGCAGAGAGAGGGGGAATGACATGCAGCAAAGGCCGTCCGATGCGGGACTCGAACCGGGGCCAACTGCAGCGAGGACTGTAGCCTCTACACATGGGTTGCCTGCTTAGAACACTACGCCACAAGACGCCCCTGCTTTCCTACTTTTACTGCACCCGATAGTAACAGGCATTTCATACAATTCAGCTGTTTGCACACAGTGGCCTGTAACAGCCTCCAACCAACAGTGGTTAAACATATGGTAACTGAACCTGTAACCACAAGGACTCCTCATCGGCAGACATGAGGTCTTGTTTTACCTTTGCCAGAACACGACTCTGAATGTACAAGTGAACCCCTCCTCAAAGCACGTTCTAATCTTTTCTATGAATCATTATAATCCTGTATATTCACTGCATCATCTGAGAATGTATAAATCAAGACGAGTTTCTGTGGCTGCTAAAATGATCTGTAACCAATACATCTGTTATTTTCAGTAACTGTGTTCTCGAGACTGATGGTATTTATATGAGCCAGTTTCAGTCTTCTCCTGGGTAATTTGACTAATACTCGCATGGCTTATCCAAATTTAGATATTTTTGCAGGTTCCTCAAAGGTGTTCCATTTGCACTTACTTTGATTTCATGTTAGTGCCATTTCTGACTTTAATGGTGGATTCGTGATTAATTTGTCATAACAAAGACAGGCCATCTCTCCCCTTTCTCTGGCAGCTCTCATTGCTGCATTGCTGGCAAAAGTTATTCTCTTTTTTTAAACCTACAGCCTCTGGGAAGTCCTTGTTTACATAGATGTTTGGGGTGATTTTCCCTCTCTAGCATCGCCTCTTCGTCCTTATACCTCAGAAATTTAACCACAATGACTCTGGGCCTTTCCTACATCTCTCTGTTCTGTGTGCTCTCTCCAAAAGTTTTGATCAGGTTTTATTTTCTCTTGAGTCATCTGTTTTACTTCCTCCTCAGAGTTGCAACATTGCTCATATGGAGACTCAGGAATGCCATTAACCACTATGATGTGGCGCCTGCATTGGCCCTTTCAAGTCATTGGCTTTAGCTTCCAGGACCAGAGGAGATTCAGCCAGTTTTTGTATGTCATTTGTATTTGAATTACTCCCAGTAGAGAGCTCGCTGCAGTTAACTGTCAATTCATCCACCTCATTCTGAGTACCTCTGTCATTAGCTCATCCACTCCTCCGCTGCATGTTTGAGCTGCTGCTGTTCTCCCTGTGACCTCATGTGTCTGCTGCTTGCTGTCTTTGAATGTTATGCTCCACTTAGTGGTTAGCTAGTAGCTAACTGTGGCTGTCTGCCATCTGGGGCTAGGCAGGTAGTGTACAGTAGGTTCATTGGAACAAGTTTGCTAAAAACAGCTGCATGTTGCTGCTTGAAATGAGTCTGCTGAGAGCGATGAGACTGAACCAAAACATTAAAGTTGTGGGCCACAAAAACAAAAGAGACTCAGTAGATCTCAGTATTGCTAAAAGGAACCGCAGGGACAAGTGAGACATGCTTTTTTTTTTTTTTTTTTTTAGAAATTGTTGTCATTGGACATGAATTTGTTTTCTCTGCTGACAAACGTGGTTTCTTGCTAGGAGTGGGTGGTGGCAATTGTCGCTTAACAAGAGCTTTGGCCATTGTTGTCTTTATAATACAAGAGGTTGTAAAAAGCCCTCTAAGCAGCGCTATGTCTTCAGGGCAGATTGGAGGTTACAGTGAGTCGCTATCTGAAAGTGAATTGACGGGCCAGAGCTAGCTGGTTAGCGTGCTAACTTCAGTAGAAGAAACGTGATGACGTGATAGAGACAAGAGGCAACATTGGCGTTGCTTTCTACCGCTGGAGACAGCTGTTGGTGAGTAAAGGAATGACGTTTCATACTGAACCTGCAACGTTTCTTCGAGACTGGTAAGTAAACAGCTGTTTATGCTAATTTTAGCTATGTAGCAATAGCAAAACTTACAAATAGCTCCTTTAAAGAAACGTTGCAACTAAACACAATGCAGGTGTTTGCAGAAATCTCCATATCAATGCTCTTCTCTGCCAATGCTGGCAACAGGGTTCTGCAATTTTATCAACGACATATTTCTATCAGGATGAAAACAAAAAGCTAACAGGTAGAGGAACACTAACACTAACACATCCTGTTTAGCAGTCCCGCGAGAAAATGAAAGAAATCAGTTTCATCAAGATCAGGAATCAGATTGTATTTTGCAGAAGAGAATAGAAATATATTTTTGTGTCATACTTTACTTCCATTCTTCATCACTTCACTTGCCTTGTACGTTTCCAAAGAAACTGTGTGACCTTCATTTGAAAAAATTCCTCCAGACAGGAGGAAAAGACATAAAATAAACGACTTAAAACACATAAACAGTACATACACCCTTCCCAAGGAACCATGGGAATCAAAGGAGGTACATGCTATTTGTCTCACCACAGATTCCTGATTTATATATATTTGCGTGTTCCACACAAGACCGATCAACATACATGCAGATTCCTCCTGCAGGTTCATAAGTATGTTGTCGCCTAATTGCAGTGAACCACAGCTGGTGGATGTTGACTCCCATCTGAAGTTATTCTCAGTTACGTTGTTTTGTGTTTGTTTCTAGACTACAAAAATATCAGTATTTATTCACTAACAAACTGTCCATGACCTAAATAAATCATGCTTCCTCTCATTTGGAAGTGGAGCTGTATGAGCCACTGGATTATGACGGCCTTTGAACTATTCCTCCCAGACCGATGACTGGTTATTAATTCATCCATTCTTTTGAAAAGAGTGCCTCATTATCATCCCGATCTCAACCCGTCCCGCGAGAAGTTGCAAAGCCAAGCCGTCAAGATTTTGCACTGCCAGCTTCACAGGCTTGTCAAATTAAATTAAAATTGTCAAATTGTGACACTTTGAGGATGGCTCTCCGAAAACAGAGGGAAAAAAAGATGAATTATGTAAGATCTTTTTGAATATTGCATGGCAGAGGATGGTGTCCCATATGCCCACTGTTTCCAGTCTCAGAGAAGACAAGCTCGCACTGGCACAATGCAGTGGAGGTAAATTCGTCCACCTCTTTTCTATTCCCCGTTATCACAGAGAGCGGCACAGAGTCGGCTCCTGTGGGTTTTCTAAGAGAAAAGCTTTGGGAGATAAGGAGAGAGGAGATGATCACAAGGTGATTGAATGAAATCTGCATTTGGAGGAGTGGATTCGGATAACATCAGAGGTTCTTGGAAGATGACCTGGGTTCTGGGAAATGCAAAGAAAAATGAGATGGAGCTTCTGTCTGTTTTCCAACAACTTCTGCTCCTCATCCTGCTTCATGTGGGATGACAGAAACTTTGATATTTGAACCTGTTAGTGAAACAGATAAGATGAATAAGTGCGACTCAGCAATAGTGTTCTACTGACAAAATGATTCGGGGATAATTTCAGAGGGAGCGCTCACAAAAAACACAGTGCAGGCATGTGATCTGGAACATCGAAATGCAGGAAACACAGCGGGGAAAAACGCAGTTTCCCCATTAGAAATAAAAAGAAGTTGTTTCCAAAAGACACTAGTAAAGAAATACAGCGAAAAACTCCCATTTCTGACTGAAACAAAGCAACTGAAATGACTCCCTCAGTACAATATTCCACAATCTATTAGTTTTACTGCTAATCACTTTTCTTTTTCACGCTGTTGCTTTTATTGACCTTTTATCTGTACCAGCGGTCTTCTGCTATTTCACTGTGTGTTGCGTCTCCATCTCCTCCCTTCATTCCCTGCAGCAAAACAAAGAGATAATTGAATTGCACCCAACAGGCCACCGGATAAGTCAATCTCATATTCAGAATTTTTGATGAAGTCTCACCGTATGGCTTGCAACACTTATTTTCTGCCCAGTGAGCCTGTGCCTAATTGTTATTATTATAATTACTGGAATGGTAACAATTGTTTTCCAGGGGACTGTGAGGAATGTGATGCAGCTGTTTTGACTCCACTGAATTAAACAGAGAGACACCTCGGTGGTGAATGGTGTCAGTAATACAGGATAGAACCCAGAATAGAGCTAGAGGAAAAAACATTGGGGTTTACTATTTGAATTCTGATTTCTTAATCATAGCAATTATACTTGTTTAATTATAATAATTTAGTATTGTGTGAATCTGGAGAGGTGCCCAAAAGTAATATAAATAACCCTAATAGAAAATAAAAGCTATTCATACAATGTGTAAGAATATGAAGGGAGATGAGATTAAACTTATCATTCTGACTGGTTTTACACTGTAATGTATTCAAATATAAGATGCCATAATCCTATAAGGGGCATATAGTGGTATAGAAGATAAAGGAAAACTGATTGGAGAGCTGGAAATGTGGTGATGACAACCGCCAGCTATTTCAAACCGTGCCTCTTCTTGAGTAAAGAGCTTAAGTTGAGCCTTTGTTATGATAAAAAAAAAAAAAAATTTCAAAGTTAAATCTCAAAACAAGCTTTGTGGTCGAGGAGTCACCAGGAAGGTTGTCAGCCTGATTGCCTCGGAGGAGAGGATGGGCCCTCACCCTTCTCCTGCAAACCACAAGACGGGCGTTCCAGATCTCTCTTAATTAGGTGAGCCTCTGTAATCAGCTGAGCAACTCACTGCGGGATGTACAATAATGGTAACCTGAGGTGAAGTGCATGCTGGGTCGCCAGGGGCAGGGACATGTTTACCGTAAGTTGGAGCAAGGGAGGGCAAGCAATGAATATCAAACGCTCTGGGATGCAGTACATCTTAAAAAACACAGAGTATCAACCCTCTCTCATTTAATAAACACTGAACTCATGACGAGGGAGTCTGGAGTCATTACTCGGAGAAGGGATTTGCATTTGAGTGTGCATGTGCAGAAAACCAGGGAAGATTCTGAGGCAGAGATGTCACACATGTCCACCATCTGTTGAGGACCCCTACGAGGCGCATTTAGAGAGCTCCTGGCAGTTCCAGAGACACGCATGGCAGTGGGCCTCTGCTGAGTGGCCATCAGCTCCCATCGAGCCCCTCTGGAAGTGCTCACACTCTGCCGTTTGCTTAATTTCTCATTTGTTATAAATCCATCATCCCTTCTGCACCAGTTGCATGCTGGCTGGCCGTAAACACGGGCCTGTGGTGCCAAGGAAGGGAGAGCAGAAGCTCAGTCTGAGGCAGACTGTGTGTGGAAGCAGACACTGCAGATGTATGGATTCACTCCATGACAATGACAACAAACACGATACACACAGAGACCAACGCCAAAGCTGAGTCACCATTCAGAAACTGATAAACTTGGCTACTCATTTGACTCCACCTTCTCTGTAAATGCTGCTGTAGATAATTACACTTTAATACAACTTAACACTGACATAAAAATGCGTCTGGCATTGAGACCCGGTTGCACCACGTGCTCCTCTCCTCCTCCTCCTCGTCCGATAAAACAAGAAGAAAAGAAGAAGACGACGGTAGCCGTCTGTGAATCTGCATTATCGTGTTTGCTTGCTTTTCAAAGCAGGGGAAGAAGACGGAAACTGGAAGAAACTGGAGTGCCGAAAATGAAAGCAGAGGAGAATGCTAATTTATGCAGCTGGCTAATGGCTGCTACATAGTGGTCACAATGCGTCCCTGACCACCTCCAGAGGTGGATTGGCCAAATGGATCACCAAACTGTTGAAAACATCCATCACAGTTTAGAGACAGGCTTCGGTATTAAACTCCGACCTACTGTACATAGCTCTAATGAGTATTCAGGGATTTCTAATGATATTTTCTGTGCACTCACTTTGGATTTTACCTCCAAATAAAGTATTTCAGATATTCTGCCTCATATTGTTGTTGCTTGTTTACAGCCTGTCTGCTCATATTTCTTGCACCAGTGGACTTTGTTGTGTCAATATCACATTCGCAACAATTAAAATCTTATCATAACCAATACCAACGATGGTTCAAACTACAATAACATGACCCAAATTGTAAGAAACCAGAACTATCCCTTCACCACACTGTAGATTACAACCCCTCAGTCAATTAAAAAAAACTATTATCTTGACTTGCATGTCATTTTCTCTGAGCCAATATTGACATACATGATTTGCATATAAGTAATCAGGTCACTGTCTTATTAGGATTATGTGCCAAACTGCCATGCTGTTTCAAACTGAGCTGCGACTTTGCCTGTGTTGTGTTTAATAGGGATCTAGACCTCTTTCATTTTTTGTTCAGTAGCCTTGCCCACAAGGAAATCAATGGCGTAGCAAATCAGAGCTCACAGCATTAACACATTAAAGTCAGAGTCTAAAAATTAAAGGTTTCAAAACAGATGGTCTCATTTTATGCAAATGTTATTATGCAAAACTAAGCCTGGGGGCTTGGCTATTTTTTTCAGCCTTTTAATTGGCAGAGAAGAGAGAGAGGTGCCAGACGTTGCAGGTGGCAAGGTAGCCCCACTTTCCTTTTGTCACATCCTGAGAGAGACTTTTCAGAGAATTTTATTTAGTGTTATTTCCACCAGGGCCTCACCACAACCATCTGCACGCTAAGAGGGGAGCCCATTGAGCTCTGTGTGATGCTGCAGCTTCTCAAAGCCTGGTGAACTGATAATGTAGCACGTTTTTGCTCACAGCGTGGGGCTGGCTCACCAAGGCAACGACGGCTGAGAATAAACCTGTGGTTAAGAAGGTGAGCATTATCCACCACGCTCTTTTCCCTCCCCTTTCATGCCCTGAACACTCTCAACCTCTGATTAGCACCGTATAGTCTGGAGTATGTCACCATAATTAGGAAATATGATCTGAATAGGCCTTTGCATGGAAAGATCTGCTCAAGTTGCCTCCCTACAAACATGACAAACATTTAGCTTCTGACGTTTGGCCGGCCTCTGAAACAAAACATCTCAATTCAATTTAATTCAGACTTTATTTTCCCGTAAGGAAAATGTGCCTCACAGACATGGTTTACGATAAAACACACACAATAAAAACAGAAAATAAACACATAATAAATTGCCACAACATATCCCCGTGTAGAGTGACATCAGCTGATAAAAACCAAAGTTGCTTACTGGTACAAAATACAGAGTTCCTGTGCAGACACCAACACATTATATCATGTCATGTGAAAATTAAGCAATCTCATTCAAGAGAGGCTTGAGTTGTGGGTTTTTCTATTTTTGTTTTGAAGCCTGCAGAAGCAGCGCG
Organism: Seriola lalandi dorsalis; assembly: GCF_002814215.2. Lineage (NCBI taxonomy): Eukaryota > Metazoa > Chordata > Actinopteri > Carangiformes > Carangidae > Seriola > Seriola lalandi. The sequence goes on from NW_019525047.1 coordinate 243,899, forward strand.
CACACACACACACACACACACGGCATTGGCTCAGACTTCCCTCCTCCTCAAGCAAAATTACCTCAATCACTCCTGATGAAATCCAGTTTTTTGGACGGTGATCAGATAAACGTATTCAGAGGACATATAGGACTTTGAAATCCTTAAATATAGAACTCCGCCTTCCTACACTATTAAGAAAAGCTTTTGATGTCGGGTCCTCTTCCCAACATCAATCTTTCTGAAAATGTGCTCTTCATCAGCGGAGTTTAGGATATTGTGCATCACTTTTCTTTTTTTGTTCATTCTTTTTAAAGCTTCTGCTGTTTGGGCATCAGTCATGTGTTCACCATGGGCCTGGAATTACAGGAAATGGTGCGATTAACTGTTGGCACGCTCTGTGCACATAAAGAACATATGTGAAACTGCTGTATCTGTGGTGGTAATCTCTTAAATGTGATGGCACAACATTCAGATTTTGGCTGTGCAAATATGCTTTTGGCTTATGTGGATACACTTCTTTTTTTTTTTTTTTTTTTTTAGGTTTGATTTTCCAACAATCACATTTGATTTCTTCCTAAAAGATTTGACGTTATCGGTATGAGTGCTTATGTATTCAATATGGGTTAGAGTGTAACAAAGACATGAGCTGTTCGTGTTTCTGCTTCTCTGTGCTTATAGAGCGTAACAAAGGATACATGAGGTAACACTAGACACCATGGTCTGTCTGTAGCTGGGCCTGTGGGGCAACAATCAGGTCAGCGACACCTCTGACTCTATAAATATGTAAAAGCCCTGGCATGTTCTCGGGTCCCTGTTGAGCTCTGGGCCTGTGAATCACTCAGCCACCCCCACCTCCTCCACTCGTGCCTCTGCTCGGGCCTCTTTGGTGAACAGCCAGAATAAACAATGTAAATAAGTCATGATGACCAGGACTTGTTGGCACATGCCGCACACAGCCTGCAACAGTGTTACATTCAGTGCAAGCATCAGTCCTGCCCGTGATCAGTTGACAGTTGTTGCTCAGGAATGAATGCAGAGGTAAGATTCAAACATCTCCAAGTGCTTTACAGATTTTGGCATTTCTTGCCATCATGGTCAATTTCATGTTCTTTCCTGGTTTGTTTGGTAACGTATCAACATTACAATCGAGCCTGTTAGAAAGTTGGTTACAATCCGAAGCAAGCAAAGATAGGCCATCTCCAAACTGGAGATGTGCAAATATCAACCAGAGTCCACGTCAAACATGGTTGTGAATGATCATGAATGGGATTTCTTCTGGTGGATGTGTGTATCCATTATGTTTCATTTCCAGTCATATTCCAGGCAAACAAGTTGCTATTTCCTCTGGGTTTGCTTAGTTAGTAAGGTTGAATGTTTGCCAATTATCAAGCTGCCACTCAAATGCTGCCAGATTGAGTTTTGCTAAATAACAGGGTTTAATAAAAAATGTGTGATTGAATTTTTCCATCATTTTGCCTGAAGCCTAAAGCCTGTCCTTTGCAAAAAGATTTTGTCGGTGACACATTTGTTTTGTGTGTGGATGACATTATTTTGCCAACATTTTTTAACTTCTCCCTAGCAACTTGTCTGCACATGACAGATATGGCAGGTTTAAGGTTAGGGTATAGTTAGTATTAGGGTATGGTTAGCATTAGGGTATGGTTAGCAGTATCATTCCCACTGTGCTACATAAAAGGACACGCTACTTCCAGGATGGGCACTTAATGTTGACAATGGACATAAGTAGTGAAGAGCAAAACCGTCAAAATGAAAACGAAAAATGAAATACTTTACAATCCAGAGAAAGACCTGCCTTGATTTCACATGATTCCTCACATCTACAAGTTTAAATTTGATTAACTAGACGTACACTACATGACAGCAGCTTAAACCTCGTCACACCAGTTGAGGTCAGAGTGTTGTAACTGCTGTGTTTCGGCCTTGTGTTCCCCTTTTATGTAAACGTGTCTCTGAGTTTGTGCAAAGCCTCGTGTCTCATGGTATAAGGGCCAAACATAAGGACAAGAAGCGGAGAGCGAAGATGAATTCAAAAGTGAGCAGTTTTATCGCTACACATAGCGAGCGCCACAATGAAAAGCGCCCTCACTCTACAACAAAAACACATTCATGCACCACACAACAAATACAAGGTAAAAGCATCTGGGGCCACAACACCCTACTTAACATTCACTACTATTTCTCCTGGTTTGCTTATAAAACATGAGGTTTGATGTCATGTCTTTGAAAATGTGACTCAGAGCCAACGTGTGGCCGGATCATTGATTTACTCCCATTTTCACTGAAGCCGTCTTCCAAATCTAATTTGCTGAATTTTTCAAATGTGTTGCTCAAAATACAATTATTGTATAAAGGCGAGTATCAGCGCTCGGCTGCAGGTCCAGTCTGTGCCATGCTGGGGTGTAGTTGTTGATGGACCTCCTGTATTCAATGTATTCACAGTGAGGGCAGAAATACATTTGCCAATAATCCATTATTAAGAGTACGGAAGGACCTGAATGGTAGTGGCAGAGGGGTTTTTTTCTGGTTGAGAAGAATGGCAACTCGAAGGGAGACACAAAGCGGACATGTGAGGGAGATGATTAATAGTGAACTCCATTATTGAAAGGCCTCACTCATAAGATGTTCTCATCTCCCTGAGGAGTCAGCACAGGACTGCAGGCTAGGTTCACAATGTTTTTCTTTTTTTTTTTTTTTCATTACCAGAAATTTCCTCATAACACCACGGAGGAGAAAACAACACCCCTGGGGACTCAGACGCAGGAGAGCGGATGCTTTAAAACACCTATGAGGCCTCCAATTAATCCTGAGAGCATGTTACTGATCCAGTTTTTGTTCTCTCAATAAAAAAAAAAAAAAAGTGCCCGACTAAAAATGGGGCACTCATCTTGACAATGGGAGCTGAATTTACAGCTATATTATTGCCTTGGTCATTTAGGTTTACAAAGCAGTTCAGACTTGCAGTGTATTCTGAGTTGTGATGAAATTCAAGATGTCAACAATCAATCAAGTTCTTGTCAATCAAGATCTTTTCAATCAAGTCTAGCTCTCCGAGATGTTCTTTTATTTTCCATTGTTTAAATCTGAATTCACAATTCAGATGACTTTTGACTTTTTTTTTTTAAACTACCATCGGTACACTCATGAATAGGCTGTTGGTTCAGTAGACTTAGTGCTCAAATGACATTTTGAAAGCTTTTTGCAGCCAATAATGGACTTGGATGGATGAGGAGTGGACAAGAACATAGCTCATTAAACACTAGGGTGAAAAGCTCTCTGCAGGCTTTCAACTGCATGGCTGAGCAGCTCCAGTCACCTCCGGCGAACCACTAGCTACAAGCTCTGGTTAAAGGACGTACTTCAGTCAAAAGTGCTCTGTTATGTTATTGTATAGAATAACAACTTAAAACTTGCTGCAAGGTCAGGGGAAACAGCAGTGAACATCTACTGACAAATCATTCTCTTCACAGAGCTAAGAACTGACTTTTTCTCTCAATCAATTTTGATCACATTGGCAATGCACTGATTTTTTTTAAATCATACTATAGTTAGATAGTCTGAAATGCCGTCCTAAGGACTAACTAGCTGCCCCCAAGGAGTGATTGCTCTCGTCTTAAATGCCAAAGCTACAAGTGATTTTGGCATTTAGCATCAACCATAAAAACATTTATCCGTAACTCATGTTGGCTTTAGCTCTCGGTAGTTTCTGTTGGCCATAATGTGTGTGCACTAATGCACCAAGACAAAAGACAGCTGCTTTTTATTTCTCTAACCTTTATGCCTCCCAGTTGGTCTTATTAACCACATACTTACTGGTTCCCACATGACTTGTTATCAGGGTTTACATTAAAAATGAATTTGCAGGTTCTATCGGCTGATAATTCGTCATTAGGCTGTTGTAAACCCTGCTTTATCACCTGTTTAATTCTTTATGCAGATTGCAGGGTCACTGACCTTACAGGATGTGTCTGGCTGCGGTGAGCAAAAGTGACGGTCTTAGTAATTATGCTGTAAGGGGGCCAAGGTCAATTAGAGAGGAAATTCTCAGAGTGCAATTAAATTAATGTTAATACATATCCGTTGCTAGCTCAATTAAATGCCTCGGCTGTCAGATTATTCTGGTGGGGAGGTTTCAGAGTGGCTGAAGGAGGTCTGTCTTTACCTTTACAGAGTTAATGAACACTTCAGCTCTGCATCAGTCACTTAGAATTAGAAAACTGTTTCCTTTTACATTTGATGAGTCATTGTCTTTTTTTGCTCTGTGTCTGAATGTTTCCCTTAAATGTGACAAATTTGACCCAGATCGACCAATACGTGGCACATTCTAATGGGCAGCAGGAAATGGGCAGAAATTAAGCGGACCATCAGTCAGCCACAGACAGATAAGTGGGGTGCAGGTAATGGGAGGAAGTCAGCGGCAGCTGCCGTTGGTGGTGATATCTCTATGGAGCAGACGTAAAGCTTGAGAGGATTTGGGAGACAGTGCTGGCTGGCAGGAAGCATCCACACTGGGGGATAGATACTGAAGCTGTCTCAGTGGCTAACAAATGCCTACTGTAAGCAGTTTTTAAGTGTTTGTAAATGAGATGGCTTCAGTATTTCATTGCATTTTGTATGAAAAATCTCTTTTCTTCTACTTTACTATTACTGCCTAAGGTGTTTCACATCAAGGCCGATATCTAAACCTTAATCCAATTTATAACAAATTAAGGACATATCCTCAAACAATGCAGAAAATTCTTGAAAGGTAAAAAACGATCACCCACCTTCCTTCAAGACTGACTGTGACTGCCCTTTACCTGACAATGTGTCCCACATAAAGTCAGTCCAAGCCCCAGACAGAGGGAGGACGAGCTGTCACCGTATCCCTTATCATCCGCCACAGCATTGTGGATGTCAGGACTCCTGCTCTTTTCATTTCTTCCACCCCTTTTTTCTTCTCCTCCCTCCCACCTTTGCCGTTTTCCCGTGGTATTCAAGCGGTTTAAGCAAGGCATATAATCTTCAACCACCCAGCCAGCCCTAAGCCTCAAAGAGTCACCCAGATATGGGCAGATGGAGGTGAGCTATCAGCTAACCTGTAACTGTGGGCCTAAGGCGATAATCATTTCAAAACTGCGAGGGGAAATGGTTTTAATAGCCCTGTAAAGGTAACGTTTGTCTACCTTATCACACCTGGCAGATGCATCAGAGAGAGGGAAAGGGAAAAGGAAAACAGGGGCAGGGGGAGGAAGAAAGAATCAGCTGATAACAGTCCCTCCCCAGGGAAGGATAAGTCTGGAATTAAAAAAAGTGCTTCCTTCAGGAGAAAGTTTAGGGGATTAAGGTTAGTCGCTTTCCCCTTCTGTTCCACCTGCACCTCATCCTCACCTTACCTCATCCTTCCTCCTGCAGCAGCCAGCTGTTAACCCCTGGAATGAGCTTTAATGAGCCTTGCAATATGTTTGACAGACACCATGTATTTTTTATCCTCAGGGTTTTCTTTATATTTCAATGTGACTGGATGCTGCTTTGTTTTCCTCATTATCTCTTGTTCTCTCTGTGTTTCACAGGCCGGTGTCAACAGTTCGTCACACTGCACCTGCCTCCATCCAGAGCTCCTTTCATGTCGGAAAAGTTTCCATGATAGCCGGCCTAAATTGAAACACCAAACCCACAGTTTCAAAGGCCCCTCTCCGCTGGTTTATACTTGACCTGTCGGGTGATTTGGAAAGCTTCAATTGATGTTTTATGGGGAGCATGGCCCTTTGTGCAGCGTTACAGCATAACTGTAATATTCCGCTGCGGACAGACCTGGACTCAATCTCTGACTGCAGCTCTTGGCATTTGACAGTATTTCTCTCAGCTGTTTCAGACTCTTACATCAGTCTTGTGTGCACTGGTTTGAATTTATGTGTGGCCTGAAATTGTTCACTTCTGCTTCAACGTAAAACTTTTATGGAGTGGTTATGGAACAGTTTATTGTTTTGTTTATTGTTCACATACACAGAGTAGACAAGCTTTGGAAAGGAACATTTTTGAGGGTTGATACATTTGGTATTAATGCAACTACAGTAAAAGCTTATTTTAACTCGTTATTCAACATATTTTAAGTAATACATGTTGTTTCTTCATTTAGTAGTTCATTTTTCATCTGCTCCCTACAGTTCACACTCACAATGGTCACTACGTGCTAATGCTAAAGATAGAATCATCAGCTATGAGGATGTCTATTATGAATAAGTTGAACTGTGATGACAGGAGGAAAAACAAGCTAATATCTGAACAGCAAAGGCAGTGGATTGGACATGACAGTGATCTGTATGACACACTGGACAGAAATGTTTCCTGACACATACTGGAACAGTAACATTACACTAGGCAAAGGCTAGAAAGTAATTGTGCATATACCCAAGTACTGTGCTTGAGTACTAAGCTACTTTTACTTTACATTTAGGAGGAAAACATTTTACCTTTCATTACAAAACCTTTTCTGACATAACCAGCAGCTACCATTTTAAGTTTGAGCACAGAAGCTACTGTCATTCTCTTTACATCAGGTGCTAAGTACAGTAGCCTACAGTGGGACCAGTGTACAGACAGAGCCTGAAGTGGTTTCTGTGTCCATGCACGTCATCATTCTGGATCAATTTGTAGACTAGGATTTTAAGACATAAGTCAGAATAAATCAGGTTTTAAAAATACAGCACATTGTTACAGATCAGTAATACCATAGAAACTCCTTGAATATCATCAGTAATAAATGCACAAAACGGCTGTATGTAGCAGATGAGTATAAAAATATATTGTACAATATCGTGGAATCTTCACTTACACAAACAGTGTGTGAGCAGAGACCTCACCAACGCCACCCACATCACCAACCCCCACCCCCACAGCAACAACGAAACCCTTTTGTTTTTATACATTACAAGAAAACAAAGAAGTGAAATGTGATTGGCTCTCTGCCCAAAATGAATCAGATCTCAACACCCATATAACCAACTGGCAAGAAGCCATGAGCTGTTTACGTGCTAACATACAGTACATCAAACGCATGCACAGGAGACCCGCTTAGTATGATAACAGAGAACATCTGATCACACTTAATATGACGTCCTCACATTCTTCAGCTACATCAATTCAGCTACATGGTCTATGATGACTAGCGAATTAGTTGATAACTTCACCTGTCCAGCCAAAAAAAGAAAGACAATAAAAAATCTATCACTGTGGGTCAATTTGTCACAAAGAGCAGGAAACCTGTGATGAGGGGTCACAAGCAGACGTTGTCCTGTTTAATTGGAGATCCACTCTTAAAGATAAACAGTATCACTGCATGAGCCCCTTCACTGTTGATACTGAAGTACATTTTCATAATAATAATCAATAAGGCATTTAAGTGGTATTTTACATGTATCATTCTTCCTTTAAATTTGTTATTTTTACTGCGTGGTTTTGCTACTTTTACTTAAGGATCTAAATACTTTCTCCACCACTGTGTCTTCTCAAAATTCAAAGCAGAGTGAGTTTCATATCAAAGAAGAATTCAAATAATATTGAGGTTGTGTTTGAACAGATTTGTAAATTTCGACCTCTCAGACTGACACACATTAGATTTTCTTTAGAATTTACCGTTCTGTGGAAATATCCCCTCTGTTACTGTACAACTCAATGTAATGGTAATTCATCTTTGATCCAAGAAAAATATTTAATTATTATTATTTTTTTTTTAAGTTGATTTGATTTAGTAGTTGTGACCATGATGATCTCTGCACATGTTGACCCTCTACAGATGGACGTCAACACAGAACAGGTGTCACCTTTTCCCACTGACAATCCTCAAATCCTCCCTACATGCTCCAGCTGAGGAAGGCTCTCACCTCTGGAGCGAACCAAATGCCTGACTCATACCCAATATTTAATAAAAGTCTGTTACGCTTACTGCACATCAAAAAAAATCATATTGGTCTAACCTCAAACCACAAAGTTTCCTTGCAATCACCTTGAGTCCAGTTGGACCTATGGGCCTCCTCCCTGTGATGACTGATTGTCAGCAGCCATGTACCACTGACAGTGATTTCGCTTTAATGGCTGATTGAGCATGTCACCAGTCACACCATAACCTGCAGTTTGATATGCTGCAGGCCGAGTCGTTTGACAGCCGTGACAGCTGCTGTCACCCTCAGTCAAAGCAATAACGTCCCAGCAATCAGCTGGAGATGAAAGAGCGCCGGCTTCCTGTGTACCTTTACTTGCAGAGAAAGAAGAATTGAAACTCTGCAACATCTGCTGAAGTTGGAGCGAAGAGAAAGAAAGAGAGGGGGAGCAAGTGCAGGTGATCTATAACCACGCTCACAGCCAGACGTAAAGTAGAGGTTGTTCCACTGAGCGCATCTCCCTGTACCGAATTGCACTTTGAAGTGTTTAGCTATGTTTAACACTTCCATTATGCTGCAGGGTAGAGATAGCTTTCGACCCTACAATCTTTCTTTTTCTCTTTCTTCCTCGCAGTCTCTGTTTTCTTCGCTCAGAGGCATTAAGACTGTTGCTATCTGCACCTTTAATGCTGTAATTAATTCCCTGACACCCTTGTCATCTCAGTAGTGTAAATTATTCAGCCGCATGCCTCTAGGTATTGGTTAACACTCTTTATTTAGTAAAAAAAAGTGAGGTGAAAATTAAAGTAAGACAAGCTCATTTGCATGACAAGAGTGATGTGACTGACAGCACAAGTTTGTTAGTAACCTTTGGTATTCAAACGTCCTCTAATTTACATAACTTTCCGATACCAATACACAAATGTGTTGCATGAGCAGACTCTAAAACATATCAGGGATGAGATGGGACATTCAATATTAACAGCTTAAAACACAAGGAGTCTTTTACTGTATCTGGACTTGGAAAACCAATCCTCTTTCTGAGGCGGTATTATGGAGATTCACAAACAAGAAACGTGGTCATGGATCATTTCTCGGCTACACTCGGTTGAATTATGGAAGACATTTTGTTTTTGGCCCCCAACATGTTAGGAAGCAGGGCATGTGCTAAATATTAAAATTAGACAAATCCTGCATGTTGGAGATGCCCTCTTTGTCATTTTGTCATGCCAGAGGAAAGAATGGGTCAGTGTTCCGCATCGTGGTGCCCTGACGCTAATACCCAGAGGTTGACAGCAATGTCTGGAAATTCAGCAAATCTTCTGCAAAGTCCAAGAGGGATGTCAGTTTGAAGCTAAATACAAAAACTGTTCCAGTGGGTGTTTTTGCGTCTTGATTTGTATGTGTGCCAGCACAGATTCAGAAACTTTTTTTTTTTTTTCAGTGTCACTTTGGTTACATGAACAAAGTGAAATCTCTAATGCATAGAGCAAAGTACCACATCCCAAAATGAACCATTGGTAGGCAGACATGATTATTCAAACTTTGTCTCAATTATATCTTTATTTGCTGTACCCACGGACACTCCTGAGATGGAGCCAAACTCAGTGTAGGTTGCAAGAGAGAGACAAAGGATTCTGGCAGGTTGTATATGCTTCATAACATATCACTGCACTGTTTTTCTTCAAGAAAATCTCACACTGGACATCAGCATTCCTCCAACTGTCCACTCTCAAGCAATAAAGGCTTTAATTTCATCAGATGAAAAAATGTTGTAGCACATTGTGTTCAGTGGTAGGTTAGATGGGGGTCTTCCTCCCACTCAGGCGAACCAGGCCTCAGCTGGAGCAGCAGCCCAGCATCCAGCAGAAGACTGCTGATTCTCGCTTGCCTTGATAAGCCTTACTGCTCACTGTTTTCCCTTAATTCTCATCGTTTGGCTACCCTTCACCAGCATCCAAATCCATCTTCCTAATCCTGCCTCATTTCCCCTCAGCGCCACCCCCTTCTGTCTCTCCTCTCTCTCCCTTCATGCGGCTGTCTCGTTGCTCTTAGACAGATCAACAGTGGTGGAAGCTTAGCAGCAGCAGCTAACCTTAAACCCTCCGCATGACTCCGAGTCTGGAGGAAGTGGGGCTCAGCACCAGCGCTGGAGTTTCATCAGCTCTCCCACTTTAATTTTCAACCTCTTTCTGTCTCACATGATTGTAAACATGAAGGACTTAGCTATATTCTTAGCTATAACTTAGCTTTTCTGAAGAAACAGCTGAAACTGAGCTTCAGCCCAGATTTTCCCTCATTTTGTTTTGCTAGACTTAAATATGAATAACTGCTAGCACAGATGTAAACAGCTGTCTCCTTACACTCATAAAAACTTGCCTTTTGGGTAGTGTCCTGTAGCCGGCTTGCATTACCACCTCATCCACTGCTAACTACACCACAGATCTCTGGGGCAAAGATTGGCATACATTTCATGCATCTTGATGCAGATATTGGTTGAGTGTTGTCACCTGCACAATCAAACTGAAGTGAAGTAGGAAATGCAGATTCAAATGCAAATTCAGAGTTTGAATAAACTGCCCTGAAATCCAGGTGTGAACTCAAAGAGGAAGTACACCACAGAGACAAGAGAGAGAGGGATGTAAGCCATTGGGGATGTATTGGATGAAACTAAAATGGCAGACAGGTTCTTTGACTAAGACGATCCATATACTGTAAATGCTGCCTTGCAAAGTCAAAGCAGAATCAGAATATCTCAAAATTCTCTCCAGATATGCCATTAATATGCTTTTATTATCCACATTAGAGGCATGGCTCAGTCAGTCCACCCTTCGTACTGACTGAAATATCTCAAGGATTGGATGGATTGCCATTAAATGAGTGACATTCATGGTTCTCAAAGGATGAACCCTAATAACTTCCACTTACTGTTTTTCTAGTGTGACCAGCAGATGAAAGTTTTTACTTTTTAAGTGAAATATCACAACATATTTTGCATGCTAATTAGCAAATTATGATAGCATAGGATTCTAACATACTAAATTAAGATGGCAAACCTGCTAAACATAAGAATGTTTGCATTATCATTGTGAGAATGTTATAATGCCGACATTACTGCTGTGCCTAAGTACAGTCTCACAGACCTGCATGGATCTTCAAGTATTATTTTGAGTAAATAAAGTCTCTTCTTCTAATGTATAGGTGGCAATATGGAAAATCTTTTTACCATCACAGAGATATTAATGCCTAGAGAAGTATTTTGGAGGGTTTTTCCCAAGAAACCTCAAGGGCTGAAAAATGAAGCCTACACCAAAGTGCCAAGAATTGGCCACTTAAGGCTGGCGCCAAAAATAAGTCAATCCTCATGGACTCCCATGTCAAAATGCCCAACTTTACAGAAGAAATAAACATGTTTACAGGCTGGTACAAAAAATGGTTTTGGTCTATAGCTATTTTCCCCCTTCAACATGGCTCCAACTTCATTAAGGCTTAAAATTATGCATAATTTAAAGCATGCCACTTCATGCACATGCTTGCCACAAACCAGCATGCACCAAAGTCTCCCTTCCACACATACCCCACCTCTTTGCCTGTTTTGGGAATGACTTAAGTTTGGCTGAAGTTAGGCAGAGTAAGTCGTTGCCAATATGGCGAAGGCGAGGCAGCCCACTCTTGAGTTTCAAAGCCACACTGAAGCTACGTCCATCTTAATATACAGTCTATGGTTTTGCATAGACTGTAAGCCCACTACAGGCCTTAAAGTCTTCCTTTTAATACTCTCTCCAACCTTGAATGTGTTCCCCAGACAGCTCACTAGTCAGCCTACTCTCATCAACCTTGTATTTAAAAGTTTCAGCTATAATCTGTGATGATCAGACACTAGAATTGGAAGCCAGGTGGTTTATTTTTATTTAGATGCAAGCATAGAATATGACTAACATACTGGTGATACATAGTGATAGCAATGTCACAGCACAACTGAGCTCTTGCGAGACTTTGCATTTTTGCTTGGATGTGTTTTTTGCAACATAGCATCTGCTTGACAGTGGATAGAAACATGGCTGTGTTGTGTCTTATTCTGTGTCACTGCCTCTGTCACATTGTCTTTCTCTTCTCCCTCCATTTTTTTCCTGCTCTGATACTGGATGTTGTGGTCATGACAGCTGTCAGAGGTCTGGGGTGTCTGACGGGAAGACAATTACTTCCCATCCCTTCCATCACTGAATGCTAAGTACTTTGAGTCCTGGAGTGAAATGAAAGCAGAAAAGCTGCAGCCTCCCACCTGTTTCCTTTCTGTTTCTTCATATGCCTGTGTAAATGTTTGTGTATTCTGTATGTACGCTTGCTTGTCTGTGTCTGTTTAGAGTCTGTCCATCGCTCGTTCTGATATATTCTGCTGAGTGTAATGGAGAATAGCAGGTGGAGTGGCAGCCCACGCTTCTCGCTCTAAGTTTAACCTGTGAGATTCAACACCCCCTGAGGTGGTGTGACACGTCTCTCCCAATGGGTGCCTGCTTGAGTATAATTAAACTTTAGTGGAAACTAAACTTGTGTCAGTAACTGCTGCCATCAGCGATATGACTGAAGTCAGCTTTTCTTGTTCTCTCGCTATTCTCTTGATAGTGTGGCATTTTCTCAGATTTATGTTCCTTTTAATGACTTATTTGGTAAGAAGTTTTACAGAAATATTGTCTTCACAAAGTCAGACAATCTCTCTATAGCAGAGGCCTATGAAGCCCCATCTTGCTAAGCCATAATTATACATTTCATACAAAAGCTATTTCATAGTGCTTTACTTAATGCATAAAAACACATTAAATTAGAAATATAGCATTAGATATTGACTCATTTTATATATAACATTTTTATAAAAGTTAAGTTACTTAAGAGTGCAGTACTGTTAAATCTAAATGAATGTGATATTGCAAAAATCTACTTCAGAACAAGACGTCATTGTTAAGGAGTTAAAGTTTTATTTTCTTAAAATAGCTAAGAAAAAAAAGGTGCGTCCTCTTGTGTTTAAGACACTGTCCACATGGACGTACAGATTTCACAGGACACATTTTGTCTTGTCGGGAAAAGCACAGATATAGTTGTTAACATAAAAAACTACTCTACTACTAACTACTACGACTACTCTCCATTTAGGTAGGCTCATTCCAGGGTCCTGCTTTGTGCATGCTGGCTTACTGTTATGGCTCACGAGACCACTTGATGGAACTGATCCATTCATTAATGCAGGATTTTTACTTGTAATGGGGTATTTTTACATTGTGGTATTGGTAGTATTATTATTTGAATACTTTCTCCACTGTGGTACTACAACAACAACAAACAAAACAAAATTTCCTGTGGCCCAAAAAGCATTCTCAGGAGGGAAGAGCGGATCGTCCACTAATCGGAAGGCTGAAGTTTAATACCTGGCTCCTCTGCATTTCAAAGTGTCATGTATCATCGGTGTGTTAATGTGCGTGTATGGCAGGAAAGCGCTATATGAATGAATGTGTGAATGGGTGAATGTGGCATCCACTGTAAAGCGCTTTGAATGGTTGATAAGACTAGAAAACTGCTATATAAGTGCAGTCAATTTACTATTTTTCCTACATACCACCATCATAAAAGACATGTTAACAGGGCACCTCCAATACCACCTCCATATTTGCAATTTTTTCCAGAGCCTAAAAAAGCTGCTTATATGTTTGTGACGTCATCTCATGAGGTGAGGCATGAAACAGTCCAAAGTAGTTTTTTATATTAATTTTCTTGTTCTATTTTATTTTCTTAATGTTATTATTATTGTATAATATAATAATACATATGATGAAATATTCTTAATTCTAGTGCAATGACTTGCCTCATTCTTAGATATATTATTTCTCAAAAAAGGGTATTTTTGTGTACATATGAGAGAGAGAGAGAGAGAGAGAGAGAGAGAGAGAGAGAGAGAGAGAGAGAGAGAGAGAGAGAGAGAGAGAGCATTATTGTTTAGAGTTGCTTTCTGTGTGCTAATGATACAATTGCTTATGTTAGCTAGAAAGTCAATTAACTGTTGGTGTATTATCAGTAGGAAATATGCAGCCTGCTGATCAACTTGGCAACGAGTGAGAGAGAGGGAAAAAAAAACACAGACCACATTCAAATTAGAGAGATATGATACACACAATAGCCTGGAAGTCCTGCATGGAGCTATTTCCTTCCCATTTCCTTCCACCTCAATGGGGTTCCTTATGTCTGACTCAGTTATCTCTTTGGAATAAAGCCAAGGATGCCATCTATATTCAACTCATGAAGGACAATTCAAAACACCAACAGGCCCTGTAGCTTCTACTGCGAGTGCTACGCCGTGGTGCATCACATTCCCTCAACACTTAAGACAGAAGGTTTGATACTGTAAGAAAATGTCTGTGCATCTATGTCCCTGTCTGCCTATCGATGCAAAGATGTTCTATCACATGGGGATTCTTTTTTTTTTTTTTTTTTTTTTAACCCTATCTATAATTCAGATAGCATCATGATCCAAAAACGCAAAAAATGATCTGGCAAAGACTCCAATGTTAAGACAATTCTAATCTTCTGAATCAACATTCCTATGTTTATTAACTTTAATAAGTCTCCTGCTCAACACGAAGTATGCAATTCATCACTGAAGACTTGGACATGGTACTCCAAACACTGATCTCACTTAATTTGCTAGAGTGAAATGCAACACTGTGTGGCCATGCAGCTGAGAAAACAAGAAGAAAAAAAAAAAAATGGCAAGAACATATTCAGCTGTTGAAATTAAAGGCCGCGATCCATATAAAAAAGCCCGTGACACACTGGCTTCATGGAATATTGCTATACTTAAAAGTAAATTATCGCACCTAAGGTAGTGTAATGTCTTAATCACATGGGGCTATAAAACTTTTATTGGCCCCATTAATCTTTGCTTTTGGCATTCAGCTGTTACATTGAAACTCATGTTAAATATCACTCTCTTTTTACATACTGTGCCCCCAAGCAAAGACAGAAGTGAGGCCATTAAAACAAGCCTTGCACAAGATGTACCCTCTGAGCATAATACCACAACAAGCACTCATCCTCCGTGCTTCTGTGACCATTTCACTTCCCATCTGATCTGCATTTCCTTCGGTCATTTCCGGTGTTCTACTACGTGTCCCCACTAAATAATTACAAGAGGCCTTTTCTCACCTGTCAGGGCGGTCTGGCCCTTTGCTGAGAGTATGACAGCCATCTTGTCCCCTCTCTCCCCTATTTCCATTAGCGTTACTGGTCGTTGTCACTGCAGGTCCATTCCAGGGTCAGGGCCCTCCACTGTGAGCTGTAATTGCAGCGTGTCAAGCACTCCGGAGCCGGTTCACCCACCTAATGAATTGTCACCGGGTTTAATATGAAATTACATTAGGGTGAATCGTAATAGATTAACAGGGTTGGCAAGGTTAGTCTCAAAAGATAATCCATTGCAAATTGCTGATTACCTGCCTAAAATTATTATAAGGAACATGTGCAGTGGATTACTCAGTGCCAGTGATACAATCTGATCACCCTCACCTCACCGCTGGATTACTCTGTGTAAAGAGGGAGACGATTGCTAATCCTCATCCTCCTTTAAAAGGTATTGGCCATTAGCTTGTTCTTAAAGTGGCTGCAGAGGACACTGGAACTTTTTATCATGGTGATGTTAGTTTGATAATTATTATTAATAATCCTTAAAGCCTAAAAGCCAACTCATATACTTAATTTATGTAAGTATCTCATCAGGACTGACTAACTCACTAATGTTTCAGCCCACAGCCATGATTATGATCCGTCTTTATTTGAAGTTAGTTCAGTAATAAAGCCTTCCTTCTTTCAATTACAGGAGAATTCTGCTTTACTTAAAATTGGCTCCTTTGTGGTAGCTTTGGTCTTATTGGTTAAGAAAACTGACATGACACTACTTTGTGCAAATGCTAATCCTCCTCCTGGATAAAAAGCTGTTGTCCATTACAGGTTAGCTTGTTCTTGAAGTGGCTACAAAGGACACTGTATAATCATAATCATTCTAAAACATCCCAGCTTTAATTTATGTAAGTATCTCATCAAAACTGCTTCGCTCACTAATGTGACAGCCCGAGGCCATAAGGATGTCATGCCCTTATTTTAAACTGTTAGCTCAATAAGAAGGTCTTCCTTAACAGTTTAGCCAGGTTATTTAAATCACTTTGTGAGTTTTTGTATATAATTCTAGCATACAAAAATACATATTCTGAATTACAAAGCTTACACAAAAAAATACTGCAATCATTAAACACTAAAAACATTCACATATCTGAAAGTTTATGCTCACATCACCAAGTCTCATTGCATATCAAACACATACTCTTAAATCCTCTTATCAATATGCAAGACGCACATACCACAACTTGCAAAGTTGTCAATACTCCACGCACTGAGATATTAACACAAGCAAATGTGTAACAGAGCAACAGATGACTGGACAACCAACATATGCAAAATGGGACAAATTTCAAATTGTTCAAGGCCCTGCAGCCTCTGTCCCTCCTGAATGTGTCAACTGTATGTAGAGTACACAGCAGCGGCCTCTGTCACAGCTTCACTTCAACAAGATGCAGCACATAAGATCTCCATAGCATCAACAACCACAAGTCAGCGTTACATGCCCATACCAACTAGCAAATAACAGAGAGAGGGTACATGAGACTCACGTTTTTTTTTTTTGTTGAAGCCCAACTTCTTTCATTTCATGGAGGTGAAGTATCCAGGTATCTGTCCACTTGTAGCTGCGACGGTCATTTTGTTGTTTTGTCATTTGTTTTGTCACTTCAGTCCCTTGGTGCTGGATAACAAAAACATTTAAGCTAGCTGATATCATTGGCAACACAGAAAAACTGACGTCTCTCTCGGCTGTTCCTTCGTCTACAGGCCTCAGGCGTCATTATTCACTTCAGAGTTCCTTCCTGTTCATTCACAGTTTGACAGTATCGTGGCGGTGACCGTTTCGCAACTTTACGTACTAATTTAATCAAGGCCTGATAGGAACACCTGTGTTTCCTCCGGTGAACTTCGGTATAGGTGCAACGCCATGTTTGACCACCAAGACTGAGTAACATGGGACAGCTATTAAAACCCAGAGGGGCGCTGTTTCATCTATTTGAGGAAACTCATTGTTTGTTATATGACAAAGAAAAGGATTAAATCATTTTATTAAAGCAACAGTGACTATAACATAACATATAGGCTAACATAATAACAGTGAGTAGTTTGGACAGTGAAGGAAACTTAGCTTGTCTTGGTTTCACACAGAAAATACCACTTTTTTTAGGGGCGTTTATGAGGGTCCACACTCCATTTATACTCCAGTGGTATAAACAATTTAAATGTTTTCTTCCCTATTTTTTTTTCAAACCAATATGTTTTTCTTTTTATTAAGTATAAAGTTATCAGCACTAATAGAACTGATGACAAAACCGAGAAGAATAAGATCCCACTTTAGATAAAAGGAATCATGCTTGAAAGTTTCTGACACACAGTTGAGGAGGGTCATTCAAAATGAATCACAGTGACCGCTTTGCTTCCTCTTCCTCACAGAGCTGCCTCCATAAATAATTCTAAGTAGGAAGGTTTATGTTTCACCCCCTCACATGTGAATCAGCCGATGCATTTTTCATTGACCAGGGTCTCCATTAGACATGCTGATAGATGTTTCTGACACTTGAGGGGCACATTTTCATACATCCACACAGGGATGATTATTAACAGAGATAAGCAGAGTGAAATGACACACAATTACGCTCGACTCTATCCCCCATCCCTCCTCCTCTCACAGCCCAGTTTTGACGGCAATCATATAACATTTCACACCTCGAAACCCAAGCAAACAAGTCAGTGCTGTCAGGAGCGCTGACCTAAAATCAGAGATACAATACCGATATGAATAATAGCAGGCTGAGTCATATTTCCTGAGACGTAACGTGTTATTATTTGTGCCCTCAACCAGTAAATATAGGAAGGGAGCAGCAGTTCTCTTAGTGATGGCACCTCAGCTTGTGCACTCAGTAGAAGATTTAGCAGTAGAAGGATAATTAGAGCTCTTATTGAGTTTTCTCAAGTTATCTCAGTCATTCTCTGTGATTTCCTTCCATTCAGTAAAGACAGAATGTGTAAGTTAAGAGTCGCTGTGATATGTTGTTCTCAGAGAACCCATTCAGGTTTCAGCCCAATCAATCAGTCAGTCCAAGGCCTTGTGCTGCCTTGTTGTAAAGCCTCATGGTCTTTTTTTCACAGATATACAACATCCCCGTGCTTTCAGGAAATAATTCAAATACTTTAAGTTTAAGTTTTAACTGATTTAATTTTTGTGCACAGCAGCTGCATGTCTTTGCAGATAAACACTCAAAAACGACTCCACTGTGGATGCCTCTGTATCCTCCCCTAAGTACATGAGCAATGGTACACATTCAGTAAGTGCATGTGGAATGGAGTGAGAGTTCATCATCATTACTGTTTACATATAACAGCAATCACCACATCTTACACCTCCATCCCCTGATGTTTACAAAAATGCATGAATGAACTCCACTTTAAAAGCCATTCCAAATAAATGGTTTTATTGATCTGTTGTTTTGCCACATAATTATCTGAGAGGTGTAGTTCTTTGAATAGTTTTAATGGACCTTGGCCGAGGGTGTGGGCTTGTACTTACAGATGACAACATGATTGTGTAATTATTCCACCACAATAAGTTGAAGACAAAGCACACAACGCCCTTTTGCCAAGTGCAAAGATCTCCACTGCAATCACTTATAAATTTTCTGCTTTTTCTTTTTCAACCTGAAGCCTAATTTCTGTTATTTACAATGTAACGTGTTTCCATTTACAACTTCTATGTAAGGCTTTATCTCAGCTGTGCTCAACCAGTTATATCCCACATCAGTTTTCGTGTATGTGCTCAGATCGACACGCCAATCAAATGGTCCCCACTGGCTCTCAATCTCCCAGCTTTCCTGCCCCAGGCTTTGGAGACGGAGAAAGGCCTTACTGGGGTCACGATGCTCTGTGTTTTCATTCAGAGAAACCGCATTGCTGTTCTTTTCTCATTACCCACGAGCCCCGTGTCTGGGCAACCCCCCATCACAACAGTGCAGGTCGGAGGTCGGGTAGTATTGAAGTTATTTTTATTTATTTATTTCTCCTCCGCATTCTCGTATCAC
The DNA here is from genome assembly GCF_002814215.2 of Seriola lalandi dorsalis. Lineage (NCBI taxonomy): Eukaryota > Metazoa > Chordata > Actinopteri > Carangiformes > Carangidae > Seriola > Seriola lalandi. The sequence continues at coordinate 262,971 of NW_019525047.1, forward strand.
TGTCCCTGTAACATTGGACAATCATGTTTGGGTGTGCTGTGGTAAATCCTTCATCATCTGCAGGACTTCATACATTTCTGATTTGTTTGCCCATCTTCAAGAAACTAGAGACTTGTGTTTTGTCCTGTGCCTGCCTGAGAAGAAAGTATTATTTATTCAGAAAGCAAAAACTTGTGCAGAAGGAGGGATTAATACCAGTCAGGGAGGCGGAATGAATAGGCTTTTGTCAGCACCGTACTTCACCCAAACATCTGCAGGAAAGGGGAAAAAAAGTGCTGCCGTATCCCAAATTAATAACATGGAGTACAGTCCAAACATGGAAACTTTTTTTTTTTTTTATGATTTTCAAATGTACATTTGGGGTTACACATTTTTCCGCACTTCAGTCACATAGGAGTCCCACTTTACTTGAAAACAGAATAAAACAAACTCAAGCTATACTCACAAGAAAATAATAAGAGCATCACTTTAACAACAGTTTGCAATCATTGTCAGTCCTGAGCATGCCTGGATCGCCATCCATGCATGCAGGATTCCTGCTCTGAGGCTACTAACAACTAAAGGTCCTGAAAGGTCTGGTTTCTTAAGGAGAATCTAAATTAGTGCATCTCATTAATTCCAAATTCATGAACAAATGTTGGCATCTATGCGAGCCCCTAAAGACACAAACAAGGAGAACTGTTTTTGTGAAACAGCGGCAAATGGTGCCAAAATCAGCATTGTGTTACATAGCACAGGTGCACGGAGCATGACAACTGGTTCTGGTCCTTTCCAAACTCGGTTTCCAAAGACGCAGGATTCAAACATGATTAGTCATGTCGCCTGTCATCTGCTTCTTTAAAGCTGATTATGAAAACTTGTTATGGATGAAAACAATCCACTAAAGCTGGTGCTGGGTCGCCACATGCAAATAAACACCACAGCATGTTGATAATCTTATATCAGGTTAATTTCTTCACTTTTTATTTTTACACATACCAGAGAATGAACAGTTGTCATCTGTAGAGGACGTACAGCTGATAAGACTGTGATACTGTATATTTGAACATCGTAAACTTTACAGAAATGGTTTTTAAATCTGCCTGGATACTATACATTCCTAATATTTTTTTAATGAAATGGCATAAGGTCAGCAGAGCAATATAGTTTGCCAGACGTTATATTCATCTAACTGCAACTGTAAATTTAAAAAGAAAATAGAATTTCCAGTGATAAAAGTAGTGGTTACAAGTACTTTTCCTTTATTATTTTGCATTGTCTTGCATTGTAAATTCAATACATATGGGCCAAAGAAGGCAGCAGGATTTCACCTCAGCCTTTAAAATAAACATTCCGGTTTAAATTGGTCTGCACTGTGCGGTGGTGAAGCTAAAGCAAGTCTCTATAGTTTTATTGTTTGATAGACAATGAAGAATATTTATAGGCACATAATTCTTCCTAACTGCCCTATTCTGCACTGAATACACAACAATTTAACACGGGAAGTGTGAGGTGGACCAGCCTTGGGCGCCGGCCCCCCTCGCAGCAGCTGTTGGTGCAGATGTAAGGTGACAGTAATCAATACTGATTATTAAAGTGGGAACACCATCTCTAGTGTGTGATTAATCTTCATTCCCCCATGTTTACAGAGCCTCTTTTGGCCCATTCGCCTCAGAGGGAGAGCGCTCCCCATTATCTATCCCCAGAGAGAGGGAAAACAAAGCAGCGTCACCATTAAAGACACTCGCTGTCACCGTGGAAGGAGGCAGTGAGATGGAGCCCACATGTGCCGTAATATCAAAGCACAGAGTCCGCAGCATATCGGGAAGGTGTGGAGAAAGAATGTGTGTTGAATATCCAAAACACACAACAAGGAAAAACTTCAGACTTGTTCATACTTATACCTTGTATGCAACGGGTGGATTGCACAAATGCGCTGCCACGGCCTGGAGTCAAAAGAAACTAGTTTGTATGATGTATCATGTGACCACGCCTGAGGGAAGTGTTCATAGGTGCTGTGAATGATCATTTAAGTGGGGATAACACCTTAATGTTGCATTTCTTTACACATGAAAAAGTAATGTAGTTGTGTGGAGAGAAAAAAAAGAAGAGAAAGGCTGAGAGAGAAGTGTCCAGTTGTGAAGCAGGAATTGTCGGACACCCTGAAAAGGTGTTTCCGAGAGATTTGAGGATCTGATGAGCAGTTCACCTGAAGCCTAACACACACCTCTCCAGCCACCGACCGGTTCAGAGAATAATAATAAATTCATTTTCTGAAGCGTTTGCTTTTACGTCTTCTGGTCTAATCCTGCCTAGAAATGAGAGTCATATGTGCTAATTGGCAACATGTTGAGAAAAGACACATCTGCTATATGTTTAGAGAAAAAGTCACCTGGATTATATTTTTTGTGATGTTTTTTTTTTTTTCTTATTCACAAACAGGAAATGTTGCAGTGCTTTAGTGAGAATCTGTAAAATTTTGACTGACAAAGTGTCCAATCTGTTTTCCTCATAATCTCCTCATAGCGCAGGATTGACGTCGGCGTGGTTCTGTTAAGGCCCTTGGTTACGGATATGGAGAGATCGAGCTCTTGGTTAAACAGTGAAAAAAGAAAATTTCTAACTTGAATGACAAGATGTGTGTTTATTTTTAGACGATTTAACCTAACCCCACTCTCCCCCTTTTCCTTAAGTAAAGTTTTTGTAGCATGGTTTTGTTTTTGTAGCGTAAACCCGAACCGCACATGGGACTCGGGATGTTTGTACGCCCACTTCACACCCAGATCAAACTCCATGAAATTCTGCACACTTTTGTGTAAGAACTTAGAGCTTCCTGGGACTGGAAGAAATGTTACAATCATGGCAGCAAATACACACACACACACACACACACGCACACACACACACACACATATATATTATTTCATTTAATAACATACTTGGCAAAACAATTTAGTTGTTTCGTTGTCGAGGAGGAAGTAATTTCCAGGTGAGTTGGCTGGTGACTTCTTACATTTCCCAGAATGTGACCGCCTTAGAACAGGCTTGAGTTTATTGCACTCGTTGTCATTTATGCTTTACAGCTGGAGAAAGAAACAAGTATTGTAGCCAAATTTCCTCTCACTCAACACACTGTCTGCAGTTATTGGCATCCAGACATCAGAAGTTTCTTGGTTATGTGAAAGACACACTACAAACTACAGAAATAACCGGGCCCAGCCTTTCAGGTACCGAAGTTACTTCAGGGTTGATTTTTGCCTCCTTCTAAGCGTAATCAGTTCTTAATTTTTCTGCGCTTGTGGGAGATGTTATTAATGCTGCAGTGAAACCAAAGCACCATAGATATGCAAACGTAATATCCAGCCAATAACCTTGCTCTTAGCCAACATGTGTCTCCGTACAGTACTATGTTCCTTTCAAAAGTTAAGTCCTGTAACCTTGCTGTGTGGCAGCTACTGTGAAACAAACTATTCATCATCCGTGCTTGACTGCATCCACAATCAAATTCAGATTAATGTTTAAAACAAAAACAAAACAAAAATCAAATTAGAGTCACTTAGAGTATGGATTGTTTGGTTTGGGGGCATTTATGCTACCAGGTCAATTAAAGTAAGAATCAATAATACAATAATGAAACAATAATGAAAGTTTGGCATCACGTGGAGGAGAAAGTAAAACAACCCCGGGGGGATAATGCTAATCAGTGATATACAACAAACATCCAAAGCATGTGGGAGCAGGTATGAATCATGTATTTACAGTCAGAGGGGGGGCGCCGCGCCGTGTGCAGATGTGCGTTTGATATGCATCAGTAGCACACCATTAACATTTTTGGACTGGGTTGAAGGCTCCCGGTGCCTCTCGTCTCCATCGCCTGTGACTGCAACAGATGGTCACCCCCTTTCTCGCAGGCTCCACCCCCCCCACCCCTCCCTGAGTACTCCCCCCACAGGTGTCAGACTCCCACTCTCTCCCCCCTCCTCCTCCATCGTAAAATAATCACCAGAAGCAGCCTCAACCCAATACCCCCCTCCCCGACCCCTCCCTCCTCCTGGTTGTCAAAAAAGGGAATGGCATCCTTCCTCTGTTTAATCTGCTCTTACCCCTCCTCTCCATGCCTCCCTCTTCCTCTTGAGGACCTCCACCCCCACCCTCCCATCACTCAGCACCTGTGAGGATCCCACTGAGAGGAGATAAGGCCTCTGCGTAGCTCCCTCTCTCTCTGTAAGTGGGGTTGGGTGAGGAAGGGGGGAGTAGGATGAGGGGGGGTCAGGTAGAACAAAGGGGGAGAAAACGCATTGAGACACTGGGAATTCTTGACAGCTGTTTTATTCGAAAGGCAATCTCCTCTCCCGGGTGCCATATCTGAGGAAGAACGGGGGATGGGTTGGGGGGGAAGACAGTGGCTGCAGTCTCAGGAAGGAAAAAGGAAATAGACGAAGATCTTTAGGAAAGTTCAGAGGATTAATTTGACACAAGGCAGAGAGGATGGCAGGAGGCAAAGAGGAGGAAGAGGAAGAAGGGGAGAAAAAATGCTTTCTTTGTCAGAGTAATTGCTCTCAGCCAGTCTAGTGTGCAAACTGGGGAGAGATTATAGGATTTATTCCCATGTAGATTTTCAACAGAGACGCTTTGCTGGAGCCATTCTGTTCCCTTCAGCAGAACGTGCGGCCTGGGATGTTCTGTATAAATCCATAAATACATAAATACTGAGCAACACTGGAGCGCCATGTCTTTTATTCCCGGGGACAGCGAGGCAGAGCAAAGTAGACATGGGTCAAAGTTGTGTGTGGGTGGGTGTGTCAAGGCAAAACAAATGAAATGTCAACATAAATGACAGCACAGTATATATTTAGCGTATGGGAGGCAGAGCGGCAGGTGCAAACATTGTTTTTGCAGCAAGAAAACAAGCCTTTGTTGAGTGTCGGAAGGCAGAATCCGTTTCACAGAATCATCGCTGCAGTACAAGGTGGATAAAGCAGAAGCCAGAGAGAGGGATGGAAATACTAATTATACATAGATGCTATCACACGAACAGATATTCAGTGGAATAATTCATTTATTTGATGTTGAAAACACAGAAACAACCTGAATTTGGGGGAAGAGATTATTATGAGATCAAAACCGCTGCACATATTTGCATTTGTTGTGCTACTTTGTTTACTGGGATACTTCAAACAATGCATTACCATTTCAAAGCTGGTCAAGTATGTGTAATTCTTTGTCCACACATGAAAAACAAGATGAAATTGTGTTTGTCGATTTTTATTTATTTATATATTTTCTCGCCCGCAAGCTGGGAGTAAGAGTGCGGCTATAAACTATCAGCTTATCTCCGCGGTGAACTTGTGCTGACTCTCTCGTGACTTGCATAAAGCGATGAAGGTAAACAGCGCTGCGTGCATGAAGGAGATGCCTCACGCAGGACAGATGCAGACATGTTTTTTTTTGAAGAAGAAGAATCAAAGGCTCTCCTCTGCTAGAGAAGAAACTTCTGTCATTTCTAACGCTTTCTTTCAACATGTGTTGCCAATCAAACAGCCCTCAGAACACCTTCTGTTTTCAATCTGGCTCACTGACGGGGCTACTTGAAAAGTAAAGGGTCCTGAATGTTCCCCGTAGAGTGTAGTGTGTGTGTGTTTGTGTGTGTGTGTGTGTGTGTGTGTGTGTAACAGGTCCCATTACCTTTGCAAGAATAATGTCTCTTTTGCAGCATGTCTGCGTGTCCATTCGGAAAACACAGCAACAGGAGCAAGAAGGTCTAAATTACAGCAGAGTGATGTAGTTACCACACAAACAGCTCTGAGGCTTCTGAGGAGACAGAGTCTAATGAAACCATTTTTCTGTGTAATGAAGTTGCATCATAACCTAAGCAGAAACCAAAAGACCGTTTCATGTACTTTGTTGCAGGATTCATGTCGACCTCAAATCCCGCTGGAGTATAAATAAAATGTTCACGTAAAAACATCAAGCCCAAGATTTCACAAGGCGGTGACTCATGGCACATGTCTTGGCTTGTTATCTCCGTCGTTTCTCCTCATTTGCGGGGGAAGTCCTCTCCTGCCCGACGCCTTCAGGGCTGTCGCTGGTCCCAGGCGGCGTGTGACACTCCATGGGTGGCATGATGGGAAACGGCCCGAGGTTAAATTGGCACAGGAAGAGGAGGTCTACCTGGGGACTACAGTAGCCTGGTTAGGACCAATTTTGGCCCCAAGGAGACTTAATTTCATGGTGTGCACTGCGATCAGTGATGCTGTGGCAGATAAGCTGCTGGACTGTGTGACCTTCCAGTTGATGATTAACATGTGCCAAGCAGACACACAGATCCATGGTTTCTCACAGTGGGGTCACCAGGTGGTTCACCAAATCTGGCTTTGCTCACCCATCTCACAACAGGGTGAGCAGGAATGAGTCAATGAGGATGATTAAACCCAGAATATAAACCACAGCACAGAGGACACTGTTTTGAAAAACTAGTAACTATACAAAGGCTGCAAATAACGATTGTTTTCATTATCGATGCTAAATCTTTTCTTGATTAATTCAAATCTTTAAAATAAAGGTTGTTCATTATCGTGTTAGAGCCTGTGGTGATGCCTTCAGTTTGTTTGCTATAGTTTCTTGAAAACTAGTTTTTTCTAGTTTCTTGAAACTATAGCAACAGTGTCAGCCTGGCTATACATTTAACGGACCCTCACCGGCAGATGACAACATTTTCATCATGTGCACCCTCACAGCGACGCAGACGAAGAAGGAAGCATTTTCTTTTTGCACATTGTACCCACAGATGTCACACTGTTCCCCCGACCTTTCATCACTCATTTGTGGTAGTGCAGCAACTTTTTGCATCTGGGAAGCGAACAGGCCCCTAAAATCCTAGAAATATTGCGTTACATTTAAGTTTGGAACTTTTAAAATAAAGGCTCTTGTTTCAATAATTTAGTTGAAGTGTATTTTTTTCTTTATACTAAAGCAATGATCTGCCTGAAGTCCAGTTTGATTTCAAATCCAAATATACTGCATATTCTTTACTTCTTGACGCTGTAAACTGTATCTTTAATAAACTGTTCATTTTTGTTGTTGTCATTCGGCTGCTCCCATGAGGGATCGCCACAGTGATGTGGCCTAGGTTTTAGGCTACATGACCTTCCTGACACAACCCGGGTTCAGGGGAGCAGTGAATCAAACCACCAACCTACGAATCTGCAGCCAATGTGCTCTGTGACCTGAGCCACGGCCCCCATGTCATACCGTACCATATAGATAAGGTCTGTTTTGTACCGTCTTTCTTCTTTAGACAATACAATCATACAGCTTGAATCAATCTGATAGGACTCATTTTTTCCGTCTTGTAAAGTGTGAGAGATGTGGGGAAAATGACAAGTCTACATCCATATGCTACGAATTCAACTCCTACAGATTTATGTTGGTTTTTAAAAGTTCAGTAAGCTCAGCTCTGGTGGATTTAGCCAATACCACATCCTGCCTAAAAAAGAATGAACTCCAAAATCATACAGACTAATATTTGGCTGTAAAAAGTGCTTGGACTCCAGTTGAGGCTATAATTTCTCACACTAAGAAGGAGATGAAGCCATTCTGGTAAACATCTCTGTTCTGTATCTCTCTGTTCCTCATCTTCTCTTGTCAGTAAACCAGTTCATCTGTGACTCCTTCGCTGTGACATACACACACACACACACACACACACACACACACATCAATTTCCATGGTCCAGAGAGTGAAAGACATCAGCTCTCCTTCCTCCTCTCCTCACACATTACAGACACCGGCCTCTCCTCAGATGCATGCACTCACCAGATGTTGCCCAGAGCTTTAGGGAAGAACCCCCAGGTATGTGTGTGTGCGCGCGTGTGTGTGTGTATGTGTGTTCATGTCAGCCTCCCACAAATGGCTTTTCTTGTGCATCTGCCAAGATTTATGACCAGTTTTTCCTACAACACAGTCGGCTTCCTCTTTTGAAATCTCAGCGGGGCAGCAGCTCGGGGATCAGAGGAAGAAGCAGGTTCTTCAACCCAAAACAGGTGACTGCGACTCCTGCCTCACCGCACTGAAAAGGGTGTAAAAAATGATTTCACCAAATCCCTAGAGTCAAGCGTTTTTTATATACAGGGAGCTCACACACATCCCATCTGCTTCTCATATCAACATACTTGCGCTCGCCAACACAGGGGTCTACTGGTCTGGCCTGCAGGGGTCAAGAGGAACAAAGTGGAGTAATGAAACCGAACTGGCCCAATGACAGTGTCTGCTGTTGATCACAGGAAATCTCAGAAGGTTTTTATTAAGGAAGATTATGATGGCGGAAAAGCAAAAAGCGGGATATTAAAGATCGCTGAGCTCTATGGGTGTGAGTAATGAACGGACAGAGTGGAGCGGGGCCAAAGACGGCTTTACTGTTCCTTGTGGTCTCCGAGTGTTAACGGGTGCAAGCTGATACGGCAGAGTACCCACTAGGTCACATGCTGCGTTTTGTATCATGCTGGGATGGAACCTATTCTGTTTTGATGGCTTTAGGTTACCGCTATGGATATGTCGAGTGGATTTATGTCCGTCGTGTCAGGTTTGTAGTGATGACGTCATTGTACATGAGGAAATCCCTTCTATGGGCCGACACTTGAACATTTTATTGTCTATAAAAGCCTTTCTCCACACTGATAGCTGTAGTCTTAAATGGTGTTTCTAAACCTGTAGAGGAACAGATTCTCACTGTACTATTCAGTGACATTATAATACTCTTTGCTAAGCTAACTTTATGTAGTGCCGCAGGGATGATGTTTTTTTGTAGGCCAACCCAGGTGTTAGTGTAGGTGCGGTGTTGGATTACTGCAGAAAATAAACCCAGTGACAAACGAAAGTTTATGATACTTCCACGTTTTGTTCAGCAGGATAATCTTCATAAATGTGCATACATTTTTTGAGCCTAAATACAATCGCCAGAGGTAAAAAGCTAATGTTGGCTATAATTGAACTACACCAGTCGCATGACTTCAGCGTCACCATCACTAAATGTCCAACTTGTAGCTAGTTTCAGCTCTTGCCTCTTCAACAAAAGCCTTTCCCCTTAGAAAGTTAGTGATAGTTTCTAAAAGTGAAAGTATAAACACAACGAGGCTATAAAGGTGGACTGGTGCGTAGATCGGTTTTCACGTTCAACGTAATGACATTTAACGTCCCCGACGACCTCTGTAGTCTCGTTTAGCCACTTATTAGTAGCCGCCCGTTTTTGGAAAGTAAAAGCATAAAGAAATCAGGACTGGGTTATTTACTGATGTATTTTATGTCGTAGAATAAAAACTTGAACATGTCATCAGCTTGTGGTAACCACAGACCTTATTTCATCTACGCATCTAACCAAAAACACATTCAAAAAACACAGACTTCGGGACGAGGGAACCGGAAGTAAAATGCTAACTTATTTCTGGGTTTTAGGACTCATTCCTGCAGTGCTCTGTAGCTTCAAACACTCTCATATTGTTGTGATACACTCTGCAAAAGTGGCACAGAGAAGCTTGGTAAGCTATTTCCTAATAGATGAAGGTGTTTGAATTAAGATAGCGAGGGGTTTCTTTGCAATAGCAAATAAAAGTGGTAAAAGACAGACACCTTGTCTTGTGTTTCCCATTTCAGTGAGACATGTCCTTAAGTTTTCCCTCATCCCCAAAGGTGATATATACAAGTGGATGTCTTCATCCTTGATGCATGTGCTTTCTTGTGTATTTCCACCATGACCAGACGGATTCTTGCGAAGACCTCTCCCTTCCTCAGGATGAAGAAGGATTTGGCAGGAGCTCTGTGATGCAGGGCCAACGCCAGCACTTTCTTAAACCTGCCTCTTCCCTTGGAGTTGAACATCATAAAGTTAACTATTGTCTTTATCACCATCAGTCATCACAGGATGTTATTAGAAGTTAGGCCAGCTCAAGGCAAAAACCTCCTAGTGACCTATCAGGAACAGAGATTAAAGAGATGGAGAGACAGGGAGGATGAGTTCTTATACTTTTCCACGGCAGCTTCAACAAACGTGGGAGCCACATTTTGAACACGTGCCAATGTATGGCTGAAGCTAAAGCAGAAGTTCAACTTGTCTCGACATTCCTCCGTTTATGAGAGAGTCTATTCACAAAGTCATGACTTTTTTTCTTCTCCTCTTACCTTTTTTTATTCCTAGCTGCTGACGGCATGAGGAACAACGATCTGTCAAGCAGATGACGTTTAGTAGTTCAAATACATGTAGCCCTGAAAGAGAATAACCAATTTTATGATTGAAATGGGAAAATGGAAGTTTAATGAACAGTGTTTCATTTTGAATTCTTAAATCAGTAATATGCAGCATGGTAGCAGCAAGAAATAAGATATTCATTACTTGCCTTCAATTATGCATCTTATTTCGCTGGTGCGTTATCAAGTAGAGAGAACCATTTGTGAATGGTAAAGCAACACAATGAAGGGAAATTAAAAGTAACAAGGATTGAAACTACCCTCAATTTATTCATTGAAAAAGTTTATATTGTATGTACAGAGAACAGCAGAAACGGTTCTTAATGATACACTGTTGTAAAAAGGAAAATTGCACTGTGCTTACATATTAGTCATCTTTTACCACCATAATAACATATTGTGGATAATAAAACACAATGAGGGATGGTCGTAAAAATACAATGAAACAATAACAATATATTCCTCATTTCTCCCAGGATTTGAAAAAAAAAAACTGCCGAAACAATAGCTTTATGGGAAGAATCCATGTGTCACAGAGGCAACGCACAAACATTAATTAAACAACACAAATAATAAACATGTATTATGGGATATCATCAAATTTGCATGAGGAGAGGAAAAAAAACTCATTAGATATTACAGCCCCTTGAACCCCTCCCCCGTCCATGAGAGACATAAAACACAGACATCAGTTAAAACAGCTGCTGCGTCAGAATGGACCCCCCTCAAACACACACACACAGACACACACACACACACACACATACTCACAGCTTCTTTCATCCACACAAACCAGACCCAATAATTCAGCCACAGAAACACACAAACATGTGAAACTGTCAAGACGTAAATAAGTAAATCCAAAAAAAAAAAAAAAAAACAGAAAACAAATGAAGAGGAAGAAGAAGAGGCTGCAAACGCAAAGCTCAGCCTTGTTGGTAACCTCCTGTTTGTACTGCAGACTCAGAGGAATAGTTGTGATTACTCCATTGACTGAATCATCTGCAAGGTCAGGCCTCCCATCCTCTCTCCCTCCTACTCCTCTGCTCCTCTCCCACTCGCCAGCCAAGCGGTTCATATGGCTGCCAAGACATATTCACAGGCATATTGGAGCATCCAGTTACTGGCAGCGTTCACAGACACTTAAACACATGTCCACCTACACTAACACACACACGCTGGAAAATTGGTAGCATACTAGTACCATATTTACTGTACCCTTGTTTGTGTGAGGAAGCGCATACACAAATGCTCATTTTTCTGCACTTGTGAGGACCATAGGCACTCTACCACACAAATTCTATAAATCTTACTCCCAATCTTCTCTAACCTTTGCATGTCTACTAGTGAGCAGGAGTTTTGTCTTCCTAATTCTGGTCTTAATCCTAAACCCAGGACAGGAAATAACAGGGCTTTAAAAGCACAAATTCTGTCTATGAATAGGCCAGAGATCACCAGAGATTCACCTTTTTTTTTTTTTTTTTGTAAAAACAACAGCTTGTTAAAACAGTTGACAAAAGGTGCAGGATAAACTGTCTATGTTTAATTTAAATGATGATGAGTGGTGAAATCAAGTAATTCCAAGTGAAGTTTATGCTGTTAGTAACCAGGCTAAAGTTAGCTTTCCCTGGGAAGCTAATTTCTACATAGTTGGGTAGGAAATTAGAGACTCCTAATTTGTCCAGGTATATTTTCTTGAACATGCATATGTGTTACTGGGGCTTTGTTCAGATCATCCACTCACCCACCAATCAGCCATTATTTCATGCTGTTCGAATTTTCAACTGTAAATTTGATCCACTGTCGCAAGGCTCACCACAATATAGCGTAAAGAAGCTGTCCACTACATCAATCCAGCCAGACCATCATGCATTGCAGCCTGTCTTGTGAAAGTGCTGCATAAGAAGAAGTAGTCGTCTTGATAACACAACAGGTTAGGCGCTGATGTTAGCCGCTAGCTAATGTGATTTCATTACCTGTTGAGAGTGGATAGATCTGCAAGTTGCTAAGTAATGTCTTCTTGAAATACTTGCGAGCTGTAACAACAATGGGGTGACTGCTGCTTTAAAAACAAATGTAATTTTAAAAAAAAGTTATCACATACTTTATTGTCCCTGAGGTGAAATTTAATTTTATGCAGTGGGTGAGTGAATGAGAGGACGAGTGGACAATCCGAGCACAGCCTGGCTTGTCTTATCAGCGTGACAAAAGCCTCCGACAGGGAAAGTACTGCTGGGACACCGGGGACAGCTGGGTGGTGGGAAAGATCACTACACATGGTGATGAATCCTGTGTTCAAAATAAATCCATATCTGACTAAAACTGAAACAGACACAAAGTAGCTTCTAGACGTTTTTCACTAAACTATTTAAAATTTGTAAAATTCAAACATTCAACAAGAAGCAGCAGAGTGTTCAACAACAACAGTAAATAATAGTAAGGTAAGGTGAAGGAGAAAGATCACTGATCTGCAGCATGTATATATGCATTTATGGTAACCAGGTTCCTATAGTAACAGCATCTCCTGTTACCTGCGTAACCTGGTTTCTCTGTGAAGCCTGCTTTTGAGTGCATGTAAACATACTGAAGCAAAATGGCCCCAAAACTCTGATCAAATAAAAAAGAAGTCTGGGAAATTTCCTAACTTCCTCCTCTCAGTTACCAAACAAATGAAAAGTCTGAACCTAAACCCAATTTAACAATAACCCAAGATTAATCATCAACTTTGCCTTTCAAGGAAAATGTCTTCACATTGCAAAAAGTGTCGTCACTGAGAACTGAAGCTCAAATATTTTTCCAGGGACAGAACTACAAGAACACATGCATACACAAGCTCATACATATACACTCTCTCACACACACTGCACAACTCGTTATTGATTGAATGGCAAAAAAAAAGCTCCCAAGTGGTTTTCTATCAATGGACATAATCAGGAAGAGAAAACAAAATCAGCTCAATTGTATCAGGCCTAAAGATAGGAAGTCCCACAGTGAGGCCACCCACTGCAGAGCCGATGTAACCACCCTGATGAAATATTCAGCGGGGAACAGCTCAGACACCTCGGGTCCAACAGGCTTCGGTTACAGCCAAATCATTCAAAGTGAATCTGGGGCCAGAGCCATGCCGGAAAGGTCGCTGTTTCGTACTCCTCGCCCACACATGACAACAAACACACACACAAAGGGGTGCATTCATTTTTAATGAGCTACATTAATTAATAACCCAGACCTGACCCCATTCATACTGCTTGATTCCCAGGGTGGGTGGGGAGGGGTAGGAGTAAAGGATATCTAAAACTGTTTTCCTCCGCTGAGAGTGCCGTATGGTGAGGGTGACAATACGAAGAGAGAAAACAGAGATAAAGCAGCCAGCAGAGAGGAACAGAGAATTCAGGATTATCATATTAAATACAAGAGGGGGGTTGGAAGGAGGACACAGACTCAGGGTAGTGTTGTATCGAAAACCAAAAGGGACAATTCTCTGAACCAAGGGGGGGGGGGTGTTAGTGGTCATGCCCGAAGCCCACAGCTCTGACTCCACAGTTCACACAAGCTGCTTAACCTCCACACTCTGTCACTACATGCCAAGTCCTGCCAGCACGTACGCCCACATACACATGAACAGCGGCGCCTGAGAAAAGTCCCCATGAACAGCAAAAATGAGCCTGATTCACACAACACGATATCGACAGAGGGCCCTGACCGGGACCCGAGTGGTACAGAAACATGCCCGGGCCGTGTCTTGTGCCTGGGGTTATGGTGTTCAGGTCAGACTGCTGTCAGACGTGGTGATGTAGCGATTGCTAAAACCAATCGCCTTCTGCTGTGATGTCTGCTCGGCTGAATGTGTCAGGTGGATGGGTCAGAGCTGCAGAGCATGAACACAAAAGGTGAACCATCAATGGATCAGAAGGCACTTCTAAACGTGGTTAAATGATCCGGATTGGTCGACGATAAAACATCTCAAAGCATTTCTTTGTGACACAGTTAAAAAGGATCACGGTTCATATCATAAAAAATCTTTTTTTTTTTTTTTTTTCAAAAAAAAAATATTAACATTTGATATCAACAGTCCCAGCACTTTTATTGCCCTCTTTACATTTTTCCCTGTTAATGCTCTGTAGAATCAGTCCTATTCCAAAACTACCACTTTCCAGTTTTTTGTTACTCTCTCAGGAGTAAAACGGCCTCCCTTTCTCCGAACCCTGAATCCTGCTGAGCTTTGCGAGCTGAGAAGGAGACGGAGGCACATCCTGTCTGTAGGGGCCCTTGGATTGAGGTGGGGACTTCACTGGGGCCGAGGCAGAGGCCTGAGTGCGGTCTCTGTTCTGGTCGTAGGTGCTGCCGCTGGGGGTTTCTTGTGCGGGGGGCGGCCTGGCCTTGTTGGCCTCCTGCTCTCGGCGTCTCTGCTCCTGCCTCAGCAACTCCTGAGTCTCTAAGAGGACACGGGCGTTGAAGTTGGAAGTTCCCAGGTAGCCGTTACGTGATCCCTGGACGCTGGAGTAGCGGGGGTTGTCCTTGGATGTCTGGAATCCTTCTGCTGGCATGTACACCTTGTCCCATGAGTCCTGGGACGCTGTGCTGGGGTTCTTACGAGGTTGCCTAAACAAACATAGACAGGTAAAGAGGTCAGTCGTGCCGTTGAGTAAGTCACTTTCAACAGCACCTGAATCTAAAGGGAAGAGAGGGGGGTGGTAGTTATCTCTGCTTAGAAAAGGTTGCTTTTTTTCTGCATTGGCCCCTGGGTCAGCACCATTGAAGGGGAATTCAAAAGAAACTGCACTTCAGCAGAGAATGTGACCGTTTTCACATTTTGTGAGATTAAAACGGGATGTTGCAGTGGCGCTGAGTTGAAATACTGAAAGCAACATGGGTGGAGCAAAGAGGGATCTGTTAGAGCCTGCTGCTTGATTACACTGAATCCAGTGACATAAAGACCGAGACATAAAAGAGACAGGAAACAAACGGAGGAAGCCTGAGACGCCCGCAGGACTATTAGTTCCACATTGTAAACAAACACAAATGCTAAAACCTCCCTGAGAAAAATGGCTGCTTTCATCCGTTCAATTCCTTTTTTTGAGATGCAGACGGGTGCACTTACAGCTCAGACACAGTAATGGCAGGCCTCATGGCGTTATCTGCCCTCTACTCCTCTTCAGTCTGCCTGACAGCCCCGACACCAGGGGTCATCGATTACATCTGACCAAGGAACAGGATTTTTCGCCTCAGACACTATAGTGGCCGGGCTTTCAAAAAAATAAAAAATAAAATAAAATAAAAAAAAAAAATATACATATATATGTATGTGGAACTAATAGTCCTGTGGGCGTCTCAGGCTTCCTCCGTTTGTATATATATTATATATATATATTTAGACCTCATTTCCTATTATTGTTGAATATTTTCACTTTTTTTTTTAATTTTATTTTTTTTACAAAATTAATGTTATTTTGATTAGACTTGATTAGAAAAACATGGGAAATCCAAAATGATAACTGGATACTTGGGCCTAAGTAGAAAAGGAGGCAGCTCATTATACATACATAAAAAATGAAAAGAAGGAAATATTAATCAACTTTAACTGGTTTTGACGCTGTTATGCAGTGTCCTGATTGGTGGAAAATGTTTGCAGGAAGCAGGAAGAAAGACCCTTTGTTGTTTGTTACTCCCAAAGAGCCTAAAGGGGAAAGCTGATGTGGAAAACCGCAGCTTTAATGAAGAATGGACTGATAAGTACGTATTCATTATGCCAACTTTCAGTAAATCTAAATCTGTATGCCTCATTTGCAATGAAACTATCACTGTTGCAAGAGAACACAATCTCAGGTTTCACCACTACACAAGGCATGCAACTTCCAGAGAGTCATTCCCGGAGCAGACAGAGCTGAAAAACAGCCAGCTCAAAAGCAGGATATTCTCGTGCCAGCAGAACTGTTAATCAAACTTTAACAGAACAAGAGAGGCCAACAAGTGCATCTCTTCAGACTGTCTGGGTTCTCACCAAACACGACAAAGCTCTTACCGCTGCCCAGGTTTTTAAGAAGCTCATGGTCCCTGCTTTGGAGGAACTTGCCACAGACAAATCTATGAACAGGATAATTGCCTCTCTTAAGCAAATACCTCTGTCTGCTTCAAGCACTGCCTGCGGTGTTCATGGGGTCAATAGAGCTCAACACATATCACTGGCTATTGATGAGTCCACAGATATTTCCCAGTAGTCCGTTTTTTGATATTTTGATTGGGGGGAATTTCAAAGAAGAGCTATTGGCTTTGATTCCACTGGGAAGTCATAGCACTACTCACATTGTCTTTGAAAAAGTGGAGGAGTTATTTAAAAAACATGGCTTGTCATTAGAAGAAAGTCAACCTATTTGTTGCAGATGGTGCTGCTGCCATGGTCGGCTCAAACAAGGCTCTGGTGAGCAGAATTAAGAATGTTGCTCCCAGAATGAATGCACTTCACAGTCTCATTCATCAAAGCATGCTGTGCGCCAAAGTAAGTGGAGATCTGAAAGAAGGTTATGAACAAAACAATGAAGATAATTAACTTGATCAAAGGGAATTCGACTACGCAGCATCAGCCGTTCTGAAATCTCAAGCTACTCACGGTGACCTCTTACTCCACAATGACATGGGATGGCGTGGAGTGAGGGCAAAGCTTTAGAGCGCTTCATTGGACACAGGGATCAAGTTGTGGATTTTTTCAAAGCAAAGTAAATCAAAAGGAGCAGCTGACCACCGGCAAAGAGAAAAATCATCGCTGGATATGCTGTAAAAGCTTGATGCCTTTAGGAACAAACTTGTAGTTTTGTTATCAGGGAGGTGAGCTTGAACGTCGCAGAGAATATGAATAAATTCATCACACAGCTGGGGGAGAATTTCTCTGCAATATTTGATGACTTTGCCATTCTCCGCTAAGAAGCCGC
This sequence comes from Seriola lalandi dorsalis, assembly GCF_002814215.2. Taxonomy (NCBI): domain Eukaryota; kingdom Metazoa; phylum Chordata; class Actinopteri; order Carangiformes; family Carangidae; genus Seriola; species Seriola lalandi. The sequence goes on from NW_019525047.1 coordinate 280,115, forward strand.
GATTTAAAGTGAACCAGGTGACATCCAGCGAAATGAAAGCTGCTCTCCGTGGTGCTGAAAGATTGAGCACTTTTTTGGTGGCTTGTGCCCAAGACTGTGGCACACGCTGAAGACTCAGCATGTCTGGCTCAACTTATACCTGTGAATCTGCATTCTCAAACACGAACGCTATCAAGACGCATGACAGGAACTGACTGTCAAACTGATTTTTGGAGAACTGCTTGTGAATAAGCCTAACAGCTGTCAAGCCTGATGTTAAGAAGCTGGCATTGGAGGGGAAATGTAATTTCTCCCATTAACCAAATGTGAGTATTTCAGCCTTAGGATTCTATTCACGAGATTCATTGTTAAATGACATGGTCTACTTAACGTTTTATTTAATGTACAGACGTCTCACAGGAAGCGGCGGTGAACCGTTCCGTTCCACTGACTCTTTGAAAGCAACATTTCTGGCAACCAAGGCCTGCCTGTTTTATCTATTTATATTCAGTTTCTGTTGTCACACACGACGCCATTTACCATGCTCTTTTGATTTTTAAGTGATGTTAATTAAACCAATTTTCTTTTTTTCCTCTATTGACTGAGAAGTTTAGGTTGTTATTATGAGTCCTCATTATAAGGATTATTATGTGAAAAAAACAAACAAAACATGTTAAATAAGAGCAGTTGGGGAAAAAATAAACAAAACAAACAAGAACATGTGAAATAAATAAAACTAAATGTTAAATAAGAGCATGAAAAAAAAAAAATCTAATGAAATGCTAAATGAAAGCTGAGTTTGTCTCATGATACAACACAAGCTGCATTTCACTCATAAATGACTAAGAAGAATAAAAGCTCAGCTATCAGGCTTCTGCCATTCAGTGCACAAGCAAGCTCAGCTTTAGGAGTGAGGTTGGCCCGACTCCTGCATCAGGTTGTGTGGGCTACTCACTAATAATAAGCTAACAGATGGATTTAGAGTCTTTAGAATATGCAGGTTGGACTCATACACAGTGCAGTGTTTCCTAAGTTGCTTCATTATAGGAATAAAAAAAAAAAATCTAGATATGCTAAATACCAGAATACATTTTTTTCTCCTCATATTTTCTGAAGTCATTAATATTCTATGGGCCGGATGTTGAGCTTTGGTTGGCCGGATGTGGCCCAGATGACAATCACTGCCCCAGACTGAAAGAACAGCCCAAGATGCACACATATTATCTCTCATACAAAAAGACACGCACCTGAAAGCATGCCTTCCACCACACATGCTCCCCTTTTTCAGAAACTGACCCAGGAAAGCCATCATTGGGAACTGCCAGGTTTTTGGCTGAAGTGTTAAGCCTGCTCCTCCATTATTAGGATCCATTAAGGCAGACGTGCGATGGAAGACCTGTGACAGTGTCTTTTGTGTGAGGGGTGCTAAGAGAAATCCCATTCACACCTCACTGACCAACGGTGCGCTCAAAAGGCTTTTGAGTTCACAATGCACAAGGCTGCAGATGGAGACAGGGGGCCCGGCGTGCTTCAGGGCCAAAAACGCTGGCATTTCTTATCCAGTCGAGTCTCATTCCACAGAGGAACAAACGACAGAACAGGCCATTTATTGTTCAGAGAACTTCTTCTGTCAAACTATTTTGTTTTCTCTAAAACTGAAACCTTGAAATGAGGTAAATGGATCCACTTTCTTATGTTGCATGTACTGTGATGTAGCTTGAGAGAGAGAAAATGACTTGGATGATTTATATGGCAGAGCCAAAAGTAAAAACTATAAATTCTCCTACGCTTGATTTATAGTTGACATGAAGCAGTTACACTGTAGCTAGAGACTATGCAAGTAGCTGCTGAAGCTACGCAGTAGCTGATGTGCAAAAATGTAACTACAAGATCTGGTTCAGCTGCGAACTGCGTCTCTGACGGCCCCAGAAATGATTGACAGTGAAGATGATGCTAAGGGCGATGAAGACAGTAACCTGCAGCGTTTCAGTAACACAAGTCGCGTCCACCGCAAGCCCTCTGCTCACTACGATCCCCGCTCTGCGTGAATGGTTGAAGTGCAGCAAATAATAATATAGATCATAGATTATATAACATTATCAGTCACCTCCAGCCCAATAAGTACATGCACAGCCCGTTGCTGTCAGAAAGTAAACGCAAAAAGACAATCATAGCTACTGTGAAGAATGTAATTAAAGCCCGATCCTGCACAAAACTGGGCATCTAACATTGCAGTAAGTATCAACACTATGGCACGACTCTAATTAACCCCTTGTGTCAAACGTAAAGCTATGCAGTGTAGGCAATGCTTGTACAACAGTTGTATAACAAGAAATGTAAAAAGCTGTATTTTTTCTTTCTTTCTTGCTACGTCAACTTTCCCTTGTTTTTCTCTCTATGTCTCATTTATCCAAGTAATTCTAATAAAAAGCCCACAGAAACACTAATGGAAGCCCTTGTGGGTCCACAGTATCTAAGGGGAGGGGAAGAGCTGCAGCACATGGCGATGTAATGTGACTATGTTTGCCTTTGTGAGTTCAGATCTACATTTATTCATGCATGGACAAATGCGGATGCATTTATGCTACTGTATGTGTGCAACACATCAATGCATTATGTTTCCTTGGAGGTGTGTGCGCATGCATGCTTGTAGAGTGTGTGTAAGTATGAGGGTAATTGGCGGAGGGGCAGCTGCAGGGACAGACTGCAGAAAAAGCCCCACCACATGCTCTGTATCTGGGTTTCGCTGTCTGGGCGAGCCGCCATGCATTTACACCCCGCTTTGGCTTACAGAGCAGCCAGCACTGCTCACGAGGGAGCCGCCTTGTTTAGAATCGCAGGACGCCTGTTGCACAAGGAAGAGATCTGCGTCTGACCTTTTTTTTTTTTTTTTTTAAAGTTTTTAAAGTAGATAAAAGAAGGAGGGAGATTTAAGGGGAAAGACTTTGGCGGCAATACGAGGAGAGCAGAGATGGCATTGTTCCACAGGAATGCTGAATGATTGATGCGTCAGGGGGAGCTCGTTCTCTTATCACTTCTACTCCTGCGCCAGAATATGTCACGAAGTAGATTAGTTACATTTACAGAGGGAGGGGATGGGAAAATACATCATGGCAGAGAGCGGGGTAAATTTAGAATGACAGAACATAACAAACAAAGCCAGGAAGTTGGCTCGCACAAAATTTGCGGCCGCTGTGTGTTTCTTTAAAACAGCTGGGAAGAATCAGAGTTTATGAGGAGGAGGAGAAAGCAAACACACACACACACACACACACACATACATGCTCAGATACAAAATGATTAGGGAAATAAAGCAAATGAATTCAATGGGCAAAGGAACGATTGCTTCGATATTCTACAAATAAATAGTCCACAAATCTGGAATAATATTTGCTTTATAGCGTGGAACAATGTTTTTTAGGGGTATACGGGAGAGCTACTGGCAGTCCACCCAGGCCGCAGTTAAGAGCCTTATCTTGACCACATTCATGTGTGTGTTTGTGTGTATCTTTGTGTGCGAGTGCGTCTCTTTCAGGCTAATCAGTGGTCTCTCTTTCCTGCTAACACACTCGCTCCTCTCCCGGCCCCCTCTCGCCCTCCACTGCCTGTCACAGCTAATCCTGCTCCGACAACAAGCCTTCATTAGTGTTCCTCCAGTCCTCACATCCCAGACAGCGAGCTAAGCCTGGCCGTCATCAGATAACCAGCTACCACGGCTTCTTCTGGAAGCTCTTTGGGAGTTTTTGTGTATGTGTATGTGTGTGTGTGTGTGTTGTGTGGAGGGGGTGTCCCCTTTTGGCTGAACGGCTCACTGCTCAGACTTCCTGTTTTGGAAGCGAACGACAGGATGGAGGGGTTCCAAAGAGAGGTTGGTTGGAGTTAGAGGGAATTGTGGTTATTAATCTGGGGATGTAAGTCTTCAACTCCTTAATGAGGAGCCACGCTAGACTACAAGCTCTGAAAAGACTCAGCCGGGGTCAAATGTCAAGCCTGAGCTCATGCGACTCTTTGCTAAAAGACGGTATGAGATTATGAGAGGAATGCATATCAAAGGCCATCCTCGCCCGGCTTTATGGCCGGCCAGACCGACTTTCCCAAGAGAAGCGGCTCTCTGAGAGGGGGTGGGCTGGAGGCAACTGCCACATCACATGAGATGCAGGCGGACAACACCTATGAAGGGAATGTATGGATTGGTCTGGCTCATGCAGACCACATTGATTAGGGGTCCATGTGGATCACAAATCCATAACCCCAGACAAGGAACATGTTTTAATCGACCTGACTTTGACTGTTCAGAGACAGCAGAGAAAAAAGGAAGGCTGTGGAGGAGTGATTGCTGTTTGTGGAGGGAAAGATTGGAATCACAGGAGAGTAGGCTTACTCTGAATGAAAAGACCACACACACACACACACACACATATATACTGTACCGTATATACACACATTAAGTGTTCTATCTTTGTTTAAATTGGCACAGGAGCAAAACTTAAATAAATCAGACTTCACTTTCAGCATTTTAAATCGAACTGTATATATTTCAAAATACAAAAAACTCACACTGGATTATTTTTAATGTGGAAATATTTAACAAAGAGAGGAAATCATGTTTATTTTATTACTAACTTTAAATCCCTGTGTTAGTCACTCAAAGTTAGTGACTCTCTCTTTAAACATGTGAGGCTTAAAATGTGGAAATTTTTCACCAGCGGTGGTTGGCTTCGCAATTTGCATTGACATTAAAGTGCGATTAGAAAGCAGCAGAGGATTGGTAAAGGCACTTTACAGTGCGATGGCAGGAAATGCAAATACTGATCCTAAACTCTTTTCCCCCCCTGAAGGCTGAAAAGATGTAAGATATGGTAAGCTTTATTGGCATCTCTTTGACAAAATATGCAAAAGAATCGAAACAGTATGATGGAGAAGATAAAGTGCAGTGGTTGTAGCTCTGAACTCAAGCTGTGTAAGGCGAGAGACTGCCAAGAGAACATTCCTTTTAAAAACATGATATTAGAGCTGTTAATCATAAAGAAGTGTTGGGGGGGGGGGGGGTTGGGGGCCGGGAAGGCAAAGTCACCACTTCCTCAGGGTCAACATTGACTTAATGAAGGTGGATATCAGTCAAATAATTCCAAGCGATCACATTAAATGATTTCATTCAAAGAGTTTTGCTAAGAATCATTTAAATGTCTGGAGACAAGTTGAAAGTGGCTTTGTGGTGATTGACTTTGTAGCCAAAGAGATACGCTAAAGAGGCTGCGGAGAAAAAAGGGTAAAGACACAAATAAGAGGAAAAGGAAATTGATGGAAATCGAAAAAAGTCAAATGAAGAGGTTGAGAAAGGGCAGGATGAACGTGATAAGTCACAGACTGGGCAGGAAGAGAGAGAGACAGAGACAGACAGGCAGACGGATGGATGGAACAAAGAAGGGAGAGGAGGACGGGTGTCTCACCGTGGCAGGGAGCTGTACTGTCTCTGCGCCTGTTGGAAACCGTCTCTGTCGTCTTGCTGCTGTTTCTCAACCTGAGTCTCAACGGTCACAGAGTGACGTCCGCTCTGCGTCTCTGTCCCGTTGCTCGCCTGCAACGTCAAGCACATTCAACAAGACAGGACACACACACACACACACACACACACACACACACACACACACACACACACACACACACACACACACAGGTAAGACACAGTAACACAGAGGGATGTAAAGTCAAACATTTGTTTCTTTGGGGGCAAACCAAAGCATACGTGTTTGCACACACACTCATACGCACGTGCGCACACACACACACGCACACACGCGCACACACACACACACACACACACACACACA
>NW_019525047.1:285944-286303 GCF_002814215.2 Seriola lalandi dorsalis
GGGTTATTTCAGTAATGGCGATATTGCACAACAAGTGCTAATGGCTTGAAATGGCAGTTTCTCTATAGGCACTTTCAGATTAATTTCCTGCGTTGAATGGGGATAGATACATGAGACAGGCCCACTCCAGACAAGCCAGGTCCCTGTGTCTAGGATGTAAGTGGGCAAAGATTATGTGACAGCATTGGGAGTAATGAGAGCTTGCCACATGCTCTGGTCGCTCTGCTCCTTCAAGAGGAAAATCTCTGATAATGAACTCTAGACCTTTACTTTGCTCCTCAACAGCCAAAGACAGGGAGGGAGGGAGAGAGAGAGAGAGAGAGAGAGAGAGAGAGAGAGAGAGAGAGAGAGAGAGAGAG
>NW_019525047.1:286323-323275 GCF_002814215.2 Seriola lalandi dorsalis
CAGGTAAGACACAGTAACACAGAGGGATGTAAAGTCAAACATTTCTTTCTTTGGGGGCAAACCAAAGCATACGTGTTTGCACACACACTCATACGCACGTGCGCACACACACACACACACACACACACACACACACACACACGCTTAGACGATGGAATATATGTCCCTCAACACAGCAGGTGGTTTGACAGTGTGCTGCCTCCTGTGTTTTGTGCTGTCATCAGGGAGCAGGTTGTTAGAGGGTGTGATTCCATGATGACAATGCACCAGTGGATGAAATTATATAATTCACCAAGATATGATCTTTCTTTCTATCAATTACAAAGCATTGGTTTACTGGAAGGCCAGACAACATCGTTATACCAATTTTTTTTTAATGGTAAAAACAGAAAACGGATTGAAAAAGTGGGGTTGTCTTCGTAGACTTGGAAGTATCAGGTGAAATCAAAATCAATTTTCTCATTACTGTACTTCACAAACCATCTGCGGACTGGCCACAGTATCATCAGACCTTCTCCTCTGGATTTTCTTGGAACGACTTGAGTTTCTGTTTACAGAGCTCTTTTTTTCCCTGTTCAGCTGTAGTGGCTATTACGACTCGACAAGCTGCATCACTGCTCTCCAGAAAGAAAATGGGCGTTAAGAAAAGCAGACGTAAATGTTAAATTAAAATGTATGCAATATATCCTTTAATCAACACATACTGTGTATTTCAAGTATGGCCCACTGTTGTGCTCAAGACACTAACTATAGATGAGTATTACCAGTCACTGCTTCGTTCCACAGATCTGCGTGTGACTCGACTGCACATCCCTAACCCATGCCGGTGTGTGTGTATGTGTGTGTGTGTGTGTGTGTTTGTTATCTGATCATCAGCGGGGTTGACATGGAGATATCATCTCCCTCAACACCAGTGCACTGCTAAAGAGCTGGCTGATGAAAAAACATGACAAGCCAATTAAAAAGAGGCGAGCTTGAGGAGGTGTTATGAGTGTGGCTTAACCAAGTGTCAGTTTTCATAAGGATGGGACGGTAATATGGTCGGCAGGTGGGGGGGCCGACGGCCTATGTGCATAAAATTCTGCTTAAGTAAATATGTACCGATAATTTTGACTATTTTACTGGTCAGCCGAGTTTTAAAACTGAACAGAAGCTCTAAAGAATCACTGTTTTGTAGCTTGGAAAGAGTTTTTTTTTTTTTTTTTTTAATTTGGAAAATCTGTGTGTTGTTGTTTGTGTGTGTGGGGCTGGTGGGAGAAGAGGGGTAATAGCACATGATGGGCTAAAGGTGTGTTGGCGTATGGAAAGGCTGTCAGCAAAAAGTGTCTTTTTGGAAACATCTTGTCTTCTTGAAATTGCTGCTTTCCTCTTCACTTGGACAGCTGCAATAACAGTGCAATTACATTTCACTCAGCGTCAATAGCGAGTCCTTTCTCAAGCCCTGCAAGTTCTAAAAACATAACAGCATTCTGCGTAGGTGAGTTGAATTGGATGTGTATAAGGTTTTGCTGGAACAACACGCTTCCCCAATTCAGAGAGTGCAGCGCGCATAAACGGATATCAGATGAACTGTAAGGGAAAAGGAGAAATTATTTTAGTGGGGCCGAACGTGCTGGTGAGAAAATAATTAGTCACGCACACTTAAAGTTTTTAATGTGATGTGAAAGGAAGTGGTGAGGAATCCGGAGGTGCTTGACGCTTCGGTTTAAAGCCGTACGGCTGAGGTGGATGACACCGTGCCAAGAGAAATGCATGAGAAATAGCCAGGAGAGAAAATCAGTCAGTGTAATGGCATTATCCAGGGAAGGAGAATCAGATTATTCCATGTTAGGCCTGGAATACAATGCCATATAAAACATGACATTTGTTGAAATCAAATCAAAGAGACGTCCGTGTTCGTTTTTATCCAATAATGTGAAAAATGATGTCAATACGGTACGCTTTTATCCCTCCCTTGTTTCCTTGGTAGTGTCAAAGACAAAGCAGGGAGAAAAAAAAAAAATTCTCCACCTGTTTAAACATGGGAGCATTCACAGACGGTGAGCCAGGAGGGGACATAATTATGAAAATTATTTGCAGCTATCAAAAATCCGGGAGGGAAGCAGCTGGGACGGAGCCGAGCTTTAAACGTTCAAAACACAGGCAAGACAGCCGAGGTGAAACATTTCTCGGTTCAGAATTGGTCACAGACCTTTTAGATATCAAGATGGGTCAGCACTAACATATGGCTTCACTGCCCGCATTCCTCATAATGCTATATTTGTAGGCCACCGCATAGGGAACAGTTTTAAGAGGGCGGCCGTGCTGTACACAAACAGGCATATGGAAGACATTTACGTTGCTAATGGGCAGACAGAATGAGAAGAAAGTGAGAGAATGGTAGTGAAACACCACATCCTGACAAAAGCTCAGCTGGATAATGATTCTCTCTTAAAGTCCTTGTGTCGACCCAATTCCGCCAATTTATTATAAGCAAGCCCAGTCCATTTGTGGTTGCTTGGGTGTGTAGCTCTGGGCAGAGCATCCATCTGAGAGCACGCAGTGTGGTCTGCCATTTCCCGGTCTTTGGCCCGGGAAACCATGCTGAATGGGAGGTTGGATTGGTTATCTCCATATCACTTAAGGACTCCACAGCACGCACGAAAAGGCAGAACAAAATGTTGCAGCCCCATTTCTTGCAGGGAAGATATCAATGTGGATGAATGTGTGAGGTAATAGTGCTGAAAAATATCAGTGTAATCACTTTGTTCTCCTCTCCTCTCTTTGTTATCTGCCTTATCTGTTAACAGAGTTTGGCATCTACCTAAATTGAGTGCATTAGAAATACTATAGGCATGCACACATATGTGTAGGAATGCTTGTGACTGCAGATGTGTGTTTTATCTGTGATTTGGCAACAACATTGTATTTGCTATGAAAAAAAAAAAAGTAACTTTCTGATTGTGAGGTGTTGTTGTGTGTAGTGTTGTTGGCACGTCCTCCCACACGCTCATGGTGGTTGTAATCATGAGGTCAGTAAACTTTGCCTGACCAGCACTTATCCATAATTTACATGTGCAGCCTCAACAGCTAGCGTTAGCGAGCTTGACAAAAGATACCAAAACAAACAAAAGCAACATAATCAGTTGTGGCTGAAATGTACAGTGATGCAAAACTTGTTTTGTTGATTGAGACAGTTGCATTATTAAAAAAAAAAAACCCAGGGACTAATTAAGAGTGAGTAGAAGATTAGTCTATCTCTTTCTAGATTATGTTATGATCCATAGTCACCTGGCTTGCCTTTAGAGGTCCCATATTGTAACCACAAAAATATCTTCTAATGGATCAACACATCAAATAAAACACAGGTGTAAAAATTCATGTATATAAATACAAGTATGTAAATACAAGTTCAAAATACGAGACCTGTAAAGATCAGTGTAAGATATTAACTATGTAGGAATAAGTGTGAAAATATGTGTTCTTGTTTAAGTCATGCAAGTATAATTAAAGACAAAATGTATTCATTTAATTTTGTTTTTTAGATTCACACTGTTTATAACATTTTTAATTAAGTGCTGAATTATTTTGTGTTGAACCCCTCGCACAATTCTACCACTTGAAGAAGGGGAAGCCTTGCAGCATCAACTCGACACACTGGTGACTGGTTACAGCTGGAGGCTCCCACACTGTCATGGTGCAGAGCTATAGTTCCTTAACTCCAACCCTTAGCCGTCGGGAAGTCAAGTGACCGCGGCTGAAAGTGGCTTATTCTTCACATGATCACATAGGAAAGAGTTCACGATCGCAATCAGACACCCACCAACACGAAGGCACCAAATTCAGAGTCTAGCAGAGTTCGAGTAAACATAACAAATACTTGTAGACACATGTATCCTGGTAGCAGGAGATAGAGCGATAATAAAATCAAAAGAATTCACATAAATAAGGGCTTTACAAGCTGCTGTTGGTGTGTTTGATCCAAGGTATCAGCATGGTGTTTAAACTCGTCTGTGTGGTCACGCTGATTGGTGCTCCAACCCAACAGCACAAGTTGATTTTATTGCCTTAGACGCAGAGAGAGAAAGAGGAAAAAGGCAACTCTTTGGAAAGTACGTAGCGCTTTATGATGAACATCTGGAAATCCCCTCTCACAGAGCAGCAGCGAGGGAGGGAGAGAAAACATGCCAGCTCTAATTGTGTATGTTGGCTTGGGGCTACATGATAGACGGGGCTTCTCATGACCTGCTGGTCATTATTCCATTCAGGGGGAGCAGCTGGTTCAAGGACTGACCTCTGCATTATCATTACAGGTGTCCACAGCAGAAGTACCTGAGCTCAGTCTCCAGTACTCTAGAGACAAGCTTGGGTCAAACCAACAGGGAGGGAGCCTCACACCTCATGCTGCTCCAAATGCTCCCTCTGCTCCTGTTCCCCATTACGATCATTGTCTTGAACATTGTCTGTTTTTTCCACCATGTTTTTAAGACGTAATATATAACAGCTGTTTGTATAACAGCAGTAGATGAGGCTATTGGGTAATGTAGCATTTTCAGGATGACCTGTAATCTCAAGACGGTGATCACAGAAGAATAAAAAGAGAAAAAAAAATATTGCTTTAGTTCAGTTACAAAGTTAATTTCTAAAGGTCCCACATTGTATAAAGGTAGATGTCCATGTTGTCTGATTATAAAGCAGGTCTAAGTTCTATTTAATACCCTGAAAGTATGAAAGTGCTCAGTCCACAGAGAAATGAACACAGCCCGTCAGGACTTCTGGAACTTCATGATGTCACAAGAAAGCAGTCATCATTCTCAGCCATGGCCCAAGCCCCGCCCACCTGGACCCACCATCCAACCTTGCAGGATTTGGTTTCTCCGAGTGTTTAACTGAAATCTGCTTTATTTTTATTCAGTTACTCAGAAAATCAGAAGACTGAGGGGCTCAGAGCCTCCTCTCTTCTGATTGGCTCACCAGCCTGTTGTTACTAGAGCTCGAGAGAGAAGCCTGAGAGAGGAGATGTAAAACTACATTGAGATGGATTTTGGTACTTTAAACCACAAATATATCTTCATATGGATTAACACTTTCAAATAAGAAACAGGAAAAGTGTAAAATCTGGGATCTTTAAAAGCCTAGAAACAGCAGGGTTTATTTAGTAGTTGTTCTGAAGCTTTCGATCATTAACATTTTGAAATTTGAACATCTACACAGCAACTGGATGACTGCATCTACTAATGGATATCATATGATATGATCATAAGCCCCACAACAGCTACTAAAAGGACCCTGAGGTGATGTTGTTTTGTCAATATTGCTTTAATCCCAAATATGTGGATAAGTGGTCGAGCAAATCCGAGCTGGAGCACTTTCTTTTTTATAAGAAATATACAGTATAAATAATACAACAGTCCTGCCTGAAGATGCTAGCAGCTGCTCCTGTTCTGGCTTGTACTGCAGATCTGTGCGGAGGCCATCACCATGTGACCTTGAGTACTCAGGGACAACGCGCATCAAAGTGCAGTTCTGAAGATGTTGATGTGGGAGGCATTTAACTGCCATCTTGATCATCTTGCCTTTTCCTGTTTACAGTCACTTCTCAGTGAATGTTTGGATCCACAAAAACCGGAGGTCACGGACGTTTCACTTTCATCACTGTGGAGGACATTCAGCAACGACAGAATGAAATCCACAGTTTAAAAGTGACAGATATCAATTTTCTGTACAAAAAGTAACACAGCCAGAAGGTTGTGTTTTATTATTTAGTGTGGGTCAATTTCAAAATCACTCTAAAAATACACAGTTAAAATGGAAGCTGTAAGGAATAAGAGTTTATTTCTTTGATGTATTTTTACCATTTATTCCTGCTTCTGCGCATACATGTTAGAGGGTCTTTTTTTGTTTTCACCAATAGATCCAACATAAATGTGTCATCTCATATTTTTGCCTCCTTCACTTTCCATACATTTTCCTTGGGTTTCAATATCTAAATGCTTGCCTCATCTGTCTAAAATAGAGCCATATCCATTATGTTTTTGGATGACACTAAGAAAGGATTTCCTTTGAGTTCATTTAATCAGTGTCAACACATAACACGGTTACGTCTGTATCTTTCCTAACAAGCTCTGCTATTGTGAATCTTTGTTCACAGGACTAAAATAACATGAAAGAGAGCTAATAAAATACTTCAATACTCCAGGGCTGGCCCCATATTTCCTTACAAGTAGAATAGCAGGGGTATGCTCAACAATGTCAACAGTCACAAGCAATTAGGAGCTCAGAGGTTCAGAAAGACAGACTGCTCAGTTCTGAACAAACGGTTAACATCTCATTCTGACAGTGAGAATGGGAAAAAAGAGCGACTAAGAAAACAGTGGAGTAAGATGTCCGCTTTCAGTGATTTTCCGCCATCAGTAGGACTAACACTGAAGCTAATCCAGAGGAAATAAAGTCTGCTTTTGTCTGTGTAAGAACAAGGCAGGAAAACATGCTCTTAGGTCTAACCCAAACTCATTTAGACAGCAAGGGAAAACAGCGGAAGATGCCTGCCACTCCAAAACCGATGTAATTGACAAACTGACACTGATAATTCTCCGGAAAATTTGATGCCAAATATTTTTACTTTCAAGGTCTGACATTTGACCTATAATTTAGAAAATAGCCATTTCCCCTCCAGGAGAAAGCAGGTTGGAGAAGTCATGCGACAAAAAAAGCTTTGTCTGTCTCAAGCCATTACACTGCAAAAATATACAATTATTTGATCTCTAATTTGTTTCTGTTTGTTTATACGAGTTTGGCTCAGTGGTTTAAACTAAAGAGGCAAACCTTAAAGGTCCATTATTTCATACTTTTCATGTGTTTTGTTTGGAGTGTTTATCCATAAGAAGATATATTTTTGGTTTTAAGTACCGAAAACAATCTACATGTAGTTTTACAAGGCTGGACGATGGGTCCAGGTGGGCGGGGCTTGGGACATGGCTGAGAGCGACGACTGCTTTCTTGTGACATCACAAAGTTACAGAAGCCCTGAGCTCGTTTCAAGACTTTCTGAATACAGGTTGTGAGCATTTCTCTGTGGACTGAGCGCTTCGATACTTTCACAGTTTTAATGTAGAACCTAGACCTGATCTATAATCAAAACAGACATGGAAATCTACCTTTATATAATACAGGACCTTTAAATTAAATGTTAACCAATTCTAAAAAAGGTTTGTCCAGTAAATAAGATCATCAGTGATATCACAGGGTATGTGGAAAGATGAAATAGAGTGTTTCTTTGCTTAAACTCCACACACAGTTGAACTTTTCATGCACACCAGGGAGGGATACAAGATCAAGCCTGAATGAATTAACTAAGGAATTAACTTGATTACATTTTTCCAATTATGAGAAGTAAATCCCATTGTTGTTACAGATCAATCATGGAAGAGGAGAACGGCTTAAAAAAAAAAAAACCTCCTCTAAAATTTTAATTTAAATTTTTTTAATTTAAAAATCCCTTTAATCAAGTCCGATGAAAATTAAAATGAGAGTGTGCCTCGCTGTCATCAAGTTCTCTCCTCTTACTTTGCCTCAAAGTCCTGAACAGTCATTCGTCATCAAATGTTTCCCATGTTCACCTCCTCCCTGCCTTCCTGCCATAAGTGGCGGATATTTCCAAGAAAGAAAAGACACCAGCAGAGACGGATAATTAGTGATTTGTTTCCAAGGTTGGACCCCGACAATACAAATGCTGTTGAACCACACTGACAGTCTGAAAGGATGACAGTGTCAGATGATCGAGGGACTTCATGTAACCAGTGAATGTTGATGTTGCTTCATCCTGTCTCATATAATTTCACAAGTAACATTGTTTTTATGGCACAATTTAACTGTTGTCTGCAGAGATATATAACTAAATATCTTCTCCTGGGAATAATACTGGAAGCAAATTGCATTTGTGCTCAGTGTTTTTTTTCCTGACTTTGTCTTAGTCAGAAAGAATAAAATTTACTGGAACATTTTCATCTGCTGTGCATTTGATCAAATGAAGTGATAATCATCAAGATAATACCAGTGAAAGATGTGGTTTCATCCTGAAATAGTGATTTGTTGGTGCTTGTTGCTAAAAGCAGTGATATTATTATGCCATGCTATGGAGTAGAAACCCAACTCTGACTAAAGTAAGGTCAAGTCAAAAGTGAATAAGCACTCAAATAAGATTCTCCTATATTGAGTCCCAAGTTCTGCAAGCAGCTGGTGGCTCTGGAGATTATCTGAGTGTCCAGTGTTGAAGGGGGAATCGCTATTTGAGCTTTGAGCGCGGGGCATTTTGGAGAATGTGTTTCTGGATTTGTGTAGCTCAGCGCCACTCTGGATGGAGCGTGGCTCCTTATCGGACACTCACCCAGGACTGGTCAAAGCTGTAGGTGTGCCGGTGGTCCTCGACGTCCTCCTCCTGTTTGGCCTGCTGGAACTCGTTCCTCAGCCTTTGTATCCGGTCGTGGTTACTGGGAGCCATCTGATTGCTGTGGGAGAAAGAAACGGGAGGTAAGAAAGTGAGACCAGTTGTTTTGAATCCAGATAACACACTGAGAGGTTATTTGGAGATAATCTGTCAGCAAGCCCTCACTCAGAAATAACACCTGGCACATTGCTCAAGCTAGCATGTTGTTAAAGATGCTATTTCATATTTGAATAATTCTCTTGACCACCCCAACACCACTCTAAATTGCGTGGAGGATCCCTTGATCTGACAGTCATGATTCTCTTTTGCCTGACTGACATCGCTCATGCTTTTTCATCCATTGCTTCTTAACATCCCTATAACTGAAAGTGTCCCCCGTGCACCATTGTGAGTGATGCATGTCCCTTTTAGACTGCAGGAGAATGTCGGCCTTTTATGGTACGCTGTCATTAAACACTGTGGAAAACCCTCATTTACATCCCCTTCATTAAAGGGCTTTGAGGGGCCTGTCAATAGGAATCAATAGCCTTCCTTCAGCTTAATCAGGCTCTCCTTTTATCAGCAGCTACAGAAGCAGCACATGACAAAATGCATAATTATGATGAGACAACCAGCGTGATAACAGGCCTGCATTTATGCATACCACAGGGATGAAAGTGACCAAAGGTTAGGAATTTGTGCTGGGAGGGGATGGGAGCTCGGGGATGGGAGGAAAAGGAGATAAAGGTGGGGAGGGGGGTTCTCGGGGATGGTGGTGAGTGAAAAAGGGAAAGGTTAATCAAGAGCATGTGAGAGAAAGGAAAGAAACGGACTCAAGCAGGATGAAGTAAAAAAAAAAAAAAAATCACCAGTGAGACAAAGAGCGGAGAAGTACATGTGGATGAAATGAGGAGTAACTCTAAAAAAGCAAAATGGACGCTTGACTCGAGGACCCGTCACCCTGTCATTGCGTCATGTGTGTCCTCTGGAGTAGCGTTTACAGGTGGCATGCCAGCAGTGGAAGTGATTGCTTATTTGGGCCCAGTGGATTCTGGGAGCAATTATGGCGATAATTGCAGATTAGAATGAGCACATCCTTCTGATGATAATGGGCACTAGGACATGCTGCCAATCAAGCTTCATTAAAAGCACAATAAATAGCAGCTCATAAAGGATGCATGGATCGCAGTGCGTGCCCCTGAGTAGCACTTGGCGAGACACGGTTATTGTGTTATTCGTATTGCCTGGTCAAAATCAATTGTATTAGTTATACTCCATTTGATTCCTATAGCTTTATGTGTGTGGGAGAGCAGGGAGCGTACATTAGGCCTTTTATGTGGATGTGGGCAATTAAGCGGTTCATTGGGGTGTGAGGCGGCTTATGCTTTTAGGGTGCAGGGTGATGGTGAAGCCCTTCTATTACTGTTCATTACAAAATCAGTGTTCCCTTTATATTTGCATGAAATTGCTTAAATAGCATGTTAAAATACATAATTGTAGTCTATAAACAGAAGGGCTACATAGAACTACAGAAACCTATGACAACGCTTATAGGCTCATAAAATAAGATATTCCTCTAAAGTCTTTATTAATTTTAACTGTAAAATGAATCTATTATCAGCTTCAGAAACAGCACTCTACATGCACACGGAATACATCTGTTTAGATTCATCTGTTTGTTAATGCAAAGGCTTCCAGATTTCCCTTAAGAGGTGTTGTACAGAAGTGTGTGTGCCTGAGCTATACTGTATACACACACACAGCACGCAATTTAGAGGAAAAAACTAAAAACACATCTGCAATTCCGTATTAATTTTCGACACGTTTCCATCTGCTAATACATATGCTGATATACCGTACATGCCATCATCCCTGCTTGTTGAGGGAGAGGTTTGACAAGGCTCTAATGGGAGGAATAAGACCAAACAGATCTGGGAAGCCCAGTATGTGCAATTAGCTTAATCCCTGCGGCTGGTCAGAGAGAAGACCAGGCTGAGTCCAAACAAACAGCATCGTAAATTTTTCTCTTCGACCCTCCAGGGAGGGTCAGTGCTAGCATCAGCATCTCAAACAAGCACCACTGGGCTACAGCAACCGGGGGCGGGGGGGGCGAATTGGGAGCCAGCTGGGGATCCAGAAAAAGGGCCACAATCCAGGCTATAAACAGGCCTACTCAAGTCCATATACACTCACTACACAGCAAGACCTATTGCCCTTTTCTCACCCACTAAAGCATCAATAAAGAGGGATGGGCTCCAGTATGTGGTGGTGGGGTGAGGACTGGGAGAAGATCAGCACAGACAAGATCTCCAGCAAATTAAAGAAGGAGCAGCACAGCACTTCAATAGGTTTTTCAAAGAGCTACGAATGGAAATTGCATCGAGTATGGGTTGGGAGTGGGGGTGGGTTTAACTAGGGGTGAATTTGTCATGGTAGTTCAAAGGGGGCCTGTGCAATATCTAGATTATCTGTAGGGGCTTCTCCTCTTGGTCCTCCACCCACCATAGGGGTACCAAGTTGATGGGATTCTTGGAAAGCACGCGATGGAATTCTGCAGTGTAAATATATTCATATAGTAAAAGAAAAAAAAAAAAAAAGCGGGACTCGAGCACGGAGAGGCATCAGAAGCTGTCAGCAGAAGGCCTCGCTCCATACATAAAGAAGACAGATTCTGCAGCCTTCCCTGAGAGCTCCCCGATACTTGGGCACCTCAATGCATAATTAGTCAGCATGTTCGTTGCTGATGCATCAGGTGTCACTGCTTACAAATCCCCCCCCTGAATACATCAATGTCTGCAAAGGACCTAAAGAACAAGAGCTGTGAGAAAAGATTGGGGGAGAAACTGGTAGAAATCTGTGTCAGGAAATCATCTCAGTAAATAGGATGTATGTGTCAGCCCTGCCAGAAATAGATGGGTATGAGGGAATATGAATGAGCGCTGCTCATCACTTTGCTATAAGCCATGTGTTTGTGCGTAAGGGAAAACGTCGTGTGAGTCTGCAGGGCTTAGTCCCAGTGCATTTTTTTCCTCTGAAAGTCCTCTTTTTAAAATGTGAGTCAATGGAAAATAGGATACCGCCTGTAAACTAATTAAAAAACATGGGGGAGATAAAGTATCCATATGCCACAGCATTTTCACAGCCAGCATCTTCATTCTGTCCTGTATAATGAGATTTGCTCAAAATTCATTTGTGTGTTCGCAGACTGAAATGTCAGCACTTGGCCTCTCAGGTTGGCAATGCTGCTCCCGAATGCATGCAAACATACCCGCGCGACGCAGACTGCGACACACAGACGCAGAGAGAGCTACAAAGGAGCCGACACACACTCTCACTATCTCACTTTCCCCGTCTCTCTTCTCCTCACTTTACCGACACTTGTATTCAGTAAAGTCACACTGCCGCTGTATTTATAGCTTGCCTGAAAGCTTATTCTGGAGGCTTATTGGGAGAGGTGAACCTGTGAATTCACAGGCATGCAGAGTCAGGTCAAACAACAAGGATTCAAGCCCATCCGAACAACAGACCCTCTATTGATCTCCTCTCCTTCCTGCTGCTGCTCCAACTCACCCCCTTCTTATTATATATGAAAGGATTAAAAAAACTAGTTGAAGTCAGAAAATGCCACAGGACAACAAAAACAAGCTTACTGAACTTGTGATGAATTAATCCTGCTATGAAGGAGCAGTTGTGTGCATGTGTCTATGTTCATGTGACCTCCATCCCACCTGTGTTTTTTAAACTGACCCGTTGACAGGGGTCATGAGCCCTGTAAAGCAGCAGTTGGGGGCATGTGGATGCCTGTGTGTGTGTAATAGTCATCCTTTGATCCAGGAGGATTTGGCAGATGTCTCACACACCACAAGGCTTAGGCCGAGGATGCATACTATGCCACCGTCCCACTGTTTGCTTCTGTTGGTGGATCAAAGCCGCGTTGCGTCTCGGCACGCCCTATAAACACTGCCACCGGCCAATAAAGGAGTAATCCAATCACTGAGAGTGTAACGTGGGTCATACGAGCATACCCAAGGTCAGGGGCCAGTTCCAGCCAATCAGAATGGGAATAATAGAGTGTTATAATCCAGGAGATAAAATTTCACGAGATGAAGTTTGACAGGAGTTCTGACAGTCTTGTTCATTTCCAACTAAAGCGAAAATGGCTGAACTGGTGGGGCTTCGGTCTGACTTTAGAATCAGTCGGTCTGTTATTTCTTATCTGATCACTGTTGATTGAAATTCTATCAGATTATCTGGTTTCTTGCTCTGGCCCCAATATCTCCATGCAGCAGATGAAGGGGCAGGCTTCTTAAGTTTGGACCCTCTGGCAATCTTGCATCAAGTCAAAGGCTTAGCTCATCTTTATTCCATCGCCCCGTGGACTTTCATTTATTTCAAAGACAGAAAGATGAGGTATTTTTGGGGAGATGGACAGCCTTTGGGACCCACCGCGATGATAGAAAAAGATTAGATATGCATTACCGCTGGTCATTTCTGAATGGGAGAGGGACAAAGATAAAACATTTTTTTTAAGTCTTCAGAGGAAATCAGCATATATCAGCCAATCTGCTATGATTTCTGTGGCACTCAAATAGAAGCAGTTGAAGCATATACTGCAGCCTTCTCCCGGCATTTTTTTCCTCTCCACTTTACTCTCTTTCCCATCTTCATAAAAATAACTTCCCCTTTTTCTCTTGCCTCAACTCTCTCCTTCATTTTTTTCCTTTTGTTCCCATATGTTTTATCTCCAAATGCCTCAGTCCTCCTCTGTGGTTACAGGGATAGGTCATGAATTCCCCTCTGTCCCCCTTATCCTCTCCCACTAGCCTGGTAAGTGACAGCTGCAGGCTGGACAAAGGCCTGATAATACCCTGGATTTGTCAGGCTCTGACTTCACCCATGTCCTCCTGTGACTGATGCACCGACAGTGGCGCCTCGCCAGCTAAAATCCCCACTTCTAGATGTGGGCTCTTGCTGTTGTGGAACTGTGTGTGAATGTGTGTGTGCGTGTCTATCCGTGGTTCCTTTCAGACTCCAAAGCAGTCCATATGGGGTCCTTCGGGGTCCTAGGAGGCCATCATCTGGGATGCCTGCCTAGGACATGGTGGTGGCGTGACTGGGGAGCATGGAGCTCTAATTAGCAAGGGAAAGAAGCAATGCCTGTAGAGCTGCTGCCTCAGACAGACTGTCCAGCATGGCTGGCCTCTGGTGTACCGTTCATCTCCCGCTTCCCTAGTGTGAGAAATGAAGAAACAGCTCTGCCCTGAAGGGAACCACAGAAGGCCTTCCACGAGGAAACACAGCTCACAGAAACTGAAGAAAAGAGGAAGCTCTCTGGTTATCTCTGTCCCTTCAGAGACCTATACCCCTCGGTATTAAACAAAAAACAAAAAAACCTTGCCCCAGCACATGTACAGCTCAACTTCACCCCAATTTGATTTATTACCACAAAGACAACCAGTCTTCTCTACAAGTCAATCTCAACATTTTATTCTTTCATGCTCTCTTCCATTCTTCTGTTTGAGGGACTGTCAGTATACTGGTCCAGCTGTCTACACTTGAGAGACACTGACGATACTTTCTGCCCTTCCTTTTCACTGGCACGTTTTACAGCTTTGGTTCCACAGAGAATGCATTTTAATTGATTATCGGCACTTTTGTGCCTGCATGCTATACCATGTGAATGTATTGCTCCAGGCTAGAAGGAAACAGGTGTGACCTTTTCTAAAAAAAAAAATAAAAGAGGAAATAAAAATACTTTTGGTTCTTTTAAAACTTCCAAAATCTTTGGTTTTCGTGCTAAGGAGAAAAAGGGTGAGATGGCGCTCTACAGACCAATTAAATGACTCGAGGCAATGTTGTGGCAGAACCAGCTGGATGGCCAGAACATTCTAGTAAATAAAAGTAAAAGAAACAAAACATTATGCTCAGGTACAGTCCAGAAACGTATCAATTATTCAACTGATCTTGTGAGGCGGATGGCAGCTGCTCTAACTCAGAGTGAAGGACAGACAAGAGGTCACAGTGGCTGTCCATCTGAAGTGAATGCAACGTACAGTAACCGAGTTCAAATAGTTTTCTGTACTGTAAAAAAAAGAAAAAAAGAAAACATGTTTGATTGTAAAAATGCCTCCACTGTCCTTCAACAAGATTCGTTCAGCTACCTTTCATGAGTTGCATCAAATCCAATCTTGCGTAACCCAATTTCCAGCCAGCAGCAGCAACCTTTTTTCTGAGTTGCTTCTTTGAGTGATGCTGAGATGCTTTCATACAGGAAAGCACGACATTAACATGACATGTTCTCTGAAAACGAAACTCTGTAAGAACTTTCTCCACCTCAACTGTTGGCAACTTTTCTATAAGTTATTTTTGTGGGAAGAAAAGGAGCAACAGAGCTTCTGACTGACAGCTGCGTCCTCATGAAGAAAGAGATGAACTTTGAAGTTAAAGCTCCTAATCCCAGTCCATTGATTCAGAGGCACTTGCTCACTCCGAGCGAGAGAGAGGGAGAGAGAGAGAAAGAGAGAGAGAGAGTGAGTTCGACTTGGAGTATGGCTGGGACTGCATAATGTATTCACACAGTCAGAAACACACATCCATGCATACACATCAGATTTAAGTGCCACTTTGTAATAAGACAAAGCTGCACTGCATGCTAATGATTAAAGCTAATCACGTGTTCAAAACTTGCAAGCACACACACACAATTAATTTGCTGGATCACGCCCCAGACCTCTAATACAGTAAATCTTTTATTTTCAAAGAAGCATATGAAGAGTATGAAAACACATGTGGCAGCACAAGTTTCACAACAGGGTAAAGAATTCCCTTCAAATTCAGCTCTTCTGTCTTTTTGCTGTGCAGTGTTACAGCTGTTTATGTTGTACACAGGCATCTGATGAGTCAACATTCCTCCTCAGGGTAAGGAGAGTGAAGAGTCAGTTTTAAAGACGGTGTGAAGGCCATAGGCTAAAGTATCCATCTAAACAGGTTAGCTCAGCTTTTATGAGCCCATCAGGCTTTAAAGACAGCTTTTATGAGATATCAGCTAGCTAGACTCTAACAGGGCAAAAGAGAAGTGAGCTGGAGCTATATTATATGACTTTGGTTTCCAGTATACTTTTTTATGGACCCTGACACCAAAATATTTGGTCTAAGTATAGGTTGGCGCCGTGAAATATGAAATTGGCTGCTGTATTTTGCATTAGGTGACCTCAAATAAATGCCCAGTGAGACTGGTATGCCACAGTGAGGAGTCACCTTTGCAGGTTTCTCTTTTGAGCAGCTCTCCAAAACCCAGAGAGGGCTCGAGAATTTGGCAAAAAACACTGGCTAGACGAGTGTCAGCACTTAGACAAGAAGGAGCCAAGTGGATCTTGAGTCGAGTTTGTCCAGCCAAGTGTTGATACCTTAAGTGCTTTGCATAAAGTAAAGGCCACATGGTTAAATAACCTGCAGAATGAAAGTGAGTTAACAGTTGTAAAATTAAGGGGAAGGAAAATAGAGGGAGAAAAACCTGAACAGCTAATGAATCTAAAAGATTTTTGAACTGGGGAGTGTGAAAAGTGAAATGGGGACACTCCTTGTTATCCATGTTCCTCAGTCTTGGTGAACTGCCACAGATATAGTCCCACAGAGACAGTCTCACAAATATCTCGCAACCTGCCTAGCCAGGTCAAGCTGAGCTCATCAAACAGCTGTGTGACCCCCTGCCAAACCTCTCCTTCCCCACTTGACTTACTTTTTAATTTTGTATTTTAAGACTGCCTCATCCTTCAGCTGCTCTCATGTGTTTGAATTCCTACAGGCAGCTTATTAGAGGCAAAAACAAGTTTTTCAAGCACAGTGTATGATCACCTCAACAAGGTTAGCAGGAAAACAGACAGACTGGAGGGATTTCAAAGACGGGTCAAGACGTGAGTCACTGCTGAAAAACAAAAAAGGATGAAATGAAAGAGATGAAATATTACTCACTTATTAACTTTTTGGAAGTTTTAGATAATTTCCAAATTAAGAATGATTTGAGAATGATTTTTGAAATGGCTTGAAATCAACCTGCAGGGACTTGAAACCAAAGTGAGATCAAGTGTTTTTTATTAAGAATTAAATTAATTACCAGGCGGCATTTGACTCTTGAATTTCTGAGCTTCTCAACACCGCTACACAGTATGCTCCCCAAGACCTTTAAAGGTGCTATATGTAAGTTTTGCTATTGCTACATATCCAGTGTTAGCATTAGCAGCTGGTCAATTACAAGTCTAGAAGAAACATTGCGAGTTCAGCAACAATCTTCATTCCTTTACTCAACCAACAGCTGTCTCCAGTGGTGGAAAGCAATGTCAATGTTAACTCTTGTCTCAATCAAGTCTTTTCTTCTACTGAAGTTAGCATGCTAACCAGCTAGCCCTGGCCCATCCTGTCACTTTCCGATAGCGACTCACAGCAGCCTTCAATCTGCCCTGAAGACGTAGCACTGCTTCTTGTCTTGTTAACACAACGATGGCCGAAGCTCTTGTCAAGCGACAATCACCACCAGGCGCTCCAGGCAAGAAACCACATTCAGTGGCAGAAAAAACTTACAAACAACTCCTTTAAAAACAACCCCTTTTAGTGCCTGTATTACGATGCAATAATGGTTTACTGGAACTTTCCAAAAATAAAGACAAGCATGCTATTTATTAATGCATACATCATTCACTGTTTAGAAAAAGCAAATTGATTATGTCATTTTGTGGTGATTGAAAACCAGTGGCTGCCTGCAGGGTAGGAGGAACACACAAAAAAAACAAAACAATTGTAACACTATGGTATGCTTGGTAACATTGTTAGCTGTGCATAAACATGTACTAAATGGATTAAAACATGGGCATGGTCCTTAAATGCAAATATATGCAAATATGTCAGCATGTGAATTCGCAGATGAATCACTGCAGATGTAGATACTCACACGCAGCTGACCCTCTCTTACTCATTTGCTATTCTAGCTCGTTGCTAGAGTGACACACTCTCACTGGCTACCTATAATGAAAGGCTAATGTTAGATTTCAAATGGGCTGGAGCAGCACTGCTGCATTGGCTATATATTACATATGTATTTAGAAATTACATCTAGTGCATTATTTTCAGAGGGATTGGCTGACTTGGAAGGTTTACTTCTTTTCTGTGGCATTCCCTGGTCACATGTACACCCACTTTTTAAAAATCCCTTTCAGCAACTAACAAGCAGAGCAGATATCCTGTCTTTTATTAGGGCACTGAGGGTCATTCTGAAAGGGCTGCTCTGCAAAGTTTCTCATTTTACACCAGCACGACATCACACGACGCTGAATGCAGACAATCGTTCCCTTTCCAAATGTCAGTGGATGACGCTCAGCGGGCAAGCCATGATCCAACGGTAAATAATTCACGTCAGGCCTCCGTGGCCCTCCTCCTCGTCCCATACATAAGCAGCCCCCAAGTCTTCTCTTCCACGACCCCCTGTGCTGCTGCTACTTCCTCTATACATAATTAACAAGAGAGGCACGGTGGGACGCCCATCAGTCAGAGCTGGGCTACAGCCAGGGCCACTTTAAACAATAACAATATTGATAGTGGGTGTAATAAAGCAGAATTAAAAAGATGGATTCCAAAGATTTCTTTTTTGCTCCGGGCACAGCTGGTCCCAGCTTTAAGTGGTGAAGAGTGAGAAAGGGACTGGGGGATGGGGGGGACTACTGGTTGGTTGTACTTCTAGGGAATGAATGGAGGTACAGAAAAAAAAGAGGGGAGTAAATCGAAGGACCCCGACCATCCCCTGGTGTCCTGCACTGACTGCACTCCTGTACTCTCCATTACTGGATTAAGTCTTGGAGCCCTCCTCTGAAAGCCAAAGAGAGGGTAGAGGGAAGAGGTCAGGGGGTGGTGACCTTTAGTAATGGCCACGCAGACGGACGAGTGAAAAAAAGGGGAGATGAAGACGGCAGTATCATTTCAATTTAAGCCGTCGTGTTGTGTAATAATCAATGTGAAGGTCAATAGGTTGGCAGATATGGACAGATGGAGAGACAAAAAGAGGAAGAATGAAAGGGTGAAAATGAGAGAATCAGACCTAAAAACACTAATTAATCTTCACATAACAACACTCCTGTCTCCTGTCTTTATGCGTGATGGCTAAAATGGATTTTAAGCACCATCAAGTGATTTGCATGACAAACAGTTAAACTCCAATTAAAATCTAATTTTATAAAACAACAAAACAAAACAAAAAGAACAAAAGAACAAAACTAAAGTGTTCTTATTCTAGAGAACAACGGTTTTGTTAACTATTTACCCACTATTCAGATATCCTGTGTATCTTTTTTAATGCAATGCTTTATATGCTTTATATGTAAAGCTTTATAATGTAGTTTGTTTCAGCTCATAAAATCATAAAAACCCCTTTATACAACCTGTTCAAGGCAGGAATGTTGCATGTTCTATAAAATGTACAAATCACAGACTGTATATAAAGACTGTAGGTTCCTGAGGAGCTGTTTTGAAGCTCAGAGTGGGCTGTTCCTCTGTCGCCATCTTGGCTGTGGCCTGACTCCGCCTAACTCTCTGCTCATCCAAAAATGGGCAAAGAGGAGGGGCATGTGTGGAGCTGAAACTATGGTGCATGCTGGTTTGTGGCAAGCATATGATCACCCACCTTAGTAAAATTTAAACGGGTGAGTTATATAAAAATTCACTGGCATTAAGCCGGCAGCAATGGTTGTCACAGAGCCCCGATTGACGTCTGTGTTGAGAGCCAGCATGCTGGGAATATCCAAAGTCACACAATGGGGCAGCATTAAAACGGCATTGTTTGAGTCAGTGTAAACAAGCAAAGCCGGCATAATGAGGGCTCGTCTTAACAGCAACATCTGTTTAAAGGGGGCTAGAAGAAGAAATTCTGCCATTATAGCTATCACCCATCAACCTCCAGGAGCCTTACATATGTTAATGCCCCTTCAACCTGTGACCCTCACATTCATGACATCATTATCAACCCAGCCAGACATAATGTTGGCCTGTCACCGCCGTGATTTATGGTCACAGTGGCTCTCTCTCTTAATGAAGCCATAACGCTGCCTTAAACTGCCGAAGCCGCGACGAGCTTGGCATGGCCGTCGCTCAGCTTAATGCGAGTACACATCCATCATCTTACATCAGGCATCAATCAATCAAAAGCCCCCGTGACAGCTGGGAGCCCCTCGCCCCCTCAATCCGCCACTACGACCACCGTACACACACACAAATACTCATTGGCTGTGATTATGATCTCAATTATCATTGTGACCGCGGGCCACCACTTCCCCTGTGACCGACATGCTAATCAGGAGCGCTGGCAGTCAATAATCAAGGCATGGAAAAGGCCATCGGGTGCAGAGCTGGTCAAGTATAATTATATCTTTTAATGTCAGTTGGCTTAAATGAATAAGATTGGACCTCTTTGTGAAAACGACAAGAGGTGGAGAAGAGTACAGTCAACATACAACACTGCACAGGAGCTGGTTTGAATTTTTTTTTTTGTGTGAAGAATATGTGCATATATTCCAAAAGCTGATCTTGTGACACTGCAGGAAGGCCAAAGATAATCTTAGAGTGTCTCTGTCCTCCCTAGAGATTTAGAGCGTCATAACTTTCCATGTTCAGCCCAACCGCAAGCTATGAGGTCAGCTGTGACAAGCTTTTAGTCTACAAGACAGCAACAGTGGCAGCGTTCCCTGTGTTCAAACATACTTATGCACAAACACCCCCTCCCCCTAATAGCAGAGGCAGCAGCTAGAGCGGGTCTCAGTCCTGTCCTGCTGTTTCTTCTCACCAGTGTAACTTAAGATGGCCCTGGTCTTCAGCGAGCGCACAGAGATCTGATAATGTTTCTTCATGTCTGTCAACAGGCAGCTAATAACGACGATATTCTGTCATGGAGCCAAGTTTTTAGCATTTGACACAAAGAAGTTGGGTGTCTCTAGTATGTCTTTTTATGTAAGTGATTATTGGACCCAAATATGAGCTGAAATCACAAACCAGATCACAGTGTAATATCTGTTACTAAACTGCTTCTGAGGCAGAAAAAAACAGAGCTGTGAAGAGAGGGAGGGGGATAGGAGATGAGAGAAGGGCAGAAAAAAAGACAGAAAAGTCACATAGAAGCAGAGTCTGTGTCCTCAATAGCAGAAATTTATCTAATTAACCTCGTCTACTGAGAGGAACCCCTGTCTGGCATTTCAGCAGTCGTGACAGGAAACTGCAGCTTCATGAGAGGAACCTGGAGTCGACATCACAGGGATGAGAAACGAGAGATACTGCACCTCTCATATTCTTTCATCTCATTACAGTCCCTCACTTTGGCAAGCCTACGTGTTCATAGGCGAAAACTCTATAAGGAGCCACATTTTAAATGTGACACAGCAAAGCACTCAGCCAAGCTACTAATGCACCTTGTAATGTCCAAGAGAATTATTCAGGCCTGGTTAGGTGGCTGGCTTTGGCGCTGGGGGTTTACACTGCACTTTAAGTGAAGGGAGCTGAGAGGCACTGATGACAAAACACTGTCACCTTCAGGTGGTTTAAGGAATGGGTGGCCGGGATGACAGTTGTGATGGTGCTGCCAGAGTCCCAGACAAGCCACAGAGGATTAAGAGGACCAAGCGGTCATGGGTTCGCCCACAGATGGCGACCGTGGCGGCTGATGTGTGAATGAACGCACCAGTGAGTCAAAGCTAAATTAAGCTACTGTCATTAGATCTGCCTGCAAAAACACACATATATGCTCACACACCCATATACGTAAAATGCTCATTATCCCTAACCTCCAGCATTGGGGGGGGGGGGCATGAGAACAAAAGCACTAAGTAGGAGTGAGCCCTTTAATTATAGGCCAGTGTTTGGAGAACTCTCAATAGAGCTGAGAACAATAGAGGTCTTTGGTAACGCTCAACCTTCTGAGTTAACACATATCCTCCAGGTATGACAAAACACACTCAATGCCTGTGCTATGAAAATGAAACAATAATTGCCCTTGTTGGCAACTGAGAAGTGAGTGGCTAGTCCGAGTGGACACAGGAATATCTGAAGCACATTTAATTAGCTTTCCTCACATTACTAAGTGCAAGTGAATATCCCATTATTTACCTTCATCTTCAGGCTTTAATTTAAAGCTGCTATGTATACAATACTTACCAGAATATATAATTACTAAATTAATTTTGATACTATAGTATAACTGCAGAAAATGAGACCATCAAAAGAAAATTAAATATATATTATTATATATATGTTATTTTACAGATTAGTTCCTTTTCTGTTAGTTCCTGTAATTTGCTAAGGACAGCTGAAGACCATAAACACCACACACAAGGTGGAACCATTAAAAAACACAATTCTCGACAGCTGTACACTCCTTAATAAGATGTTCCCTTTAGCTTAAAGGACAGTAAAGAGGTGATAGTAAATGAGTAAATTGGCTCTCTTATGGTCTCAGAGTGTAGTGAGGTGGCAGTGTATGTGGGTCCATGTGCTAGTGAATGTGTGAAGGATGAGACCTATAAATAACTCTGAGTGGTGATTGTGGCCATATGACCATATGAGAAGTGACAGCTTTCCCTGTCAGTGCTTTTGACAGGCTTAAGGATAACTCCACATGCTTGGCAAATTGGATTGGAGCTCTGGTGGCTTTGCAAAGAAAAAAAGAAAAAAAGAAAAGATGAATCCTTCCTTCCCTCCTCCCTATCCCCCCTCTATCTTTTTCCCCCTCTGTCTTTTACCCCCCACCTTCAGAAATTTTAAGAAGTGAGCGATGAGCTGGTAATAGGTAATAGTTTCTATTTCATGTGTTAAAGCCAGCGCGGGACGCCGGCCGGGAGCTGATAAATCATCACTGGCGCAGATTAAAGACCATTATCACCTTTAAACAGACCAGCCCCCCTACCCCTATTCCACCAACGCACTGGCAAGGTGATATTCTGAAGGAGACAGGGAGAAGGACAAGAGCGCAGGCTTTTGCAACTTCTGACAAGTGTCTGAAGGACACCATTGGGTCAACTGAGAAAAACAACATTAAATAGACTTTAAACGGATACCTTCTACAAAACAAGAGTCCAACCTTCCCTGTCTTTCACTGACAACACCTAACATCCCAAGAGCTGTCTGCACACCGCCCACCCAAGTCCTATCCATCACCATCAAGAGACACTTAATAAAAAAAAAGAATGACATTAGCTCAACAAGTGGTAACTACGCTTTTTTCACGGTCTGATCAAAACCGAGGCGTTTCCATAAATAGCCTCAAAGGCCAGTTAATATGGCAAAGCTTAACTTATGCCATATTCGGGGATCTTGTAAAGATTAATGAGAGGGGAGAAAAGAGAGAGAACGTAGATTGATGTGTAAAAGAGAGGCAACAACATCAATGGGCAAAAGCAGCTGGTAGCAGTAAACAGTGGTTGCCAATTGGCCAGCGCTCACAGAATGCCAATCTCCAAAGCAGGGCGTGGTTCCCCCTGCCAAAAATGGAACGAAATCAATGCAGCTTCCAGGAGTCGCCTTGACGTGAGTGACCGAGTGTTTTTCCCTCCCACTTTTAGATCTGAGATTAGAACATTTTATATGGA
This sequence comes from Seriola lalandi dorsalis, assembly GCF_002814215.2. NCBI lineage: Eukaryota > Metazoa > Chordata > Actinopteri > Carangiformes > Carangidae > Seriola > Seriola lalandi. The sequence continues at coordinate 309,340 of NW_019525047.1, forward strand.
CTTGAAAGAACATGTAATCTGCAACCAAGAATGTGTGTATGAGTTGAAAATAATCAGTCCAATCAAATAAAAACAGCTGACTGACACTTGTCATAGGCACATTTGTCTTGATGAATGACCAAATGTCAACGTTTACTCATGAATCAATTGGAAAATCCTTAAAAGTCTATCGCGTCCTATAAAATTAAGCCATAAAACTGCTATGTGGATTGATTTAATTCCTCTTCTGCAGCTTTAATATGTGCATGTTTATGTGCTTGTATGTGTGTGGCCCATCCTGAATGTTTCTTATGAGAGACAGATGAAGTTGAGGGAAGTTTCTGCTTTTATATGGTTGCTGTGCTTATTGTAATATTTCTTCAGGCAGTTTTAAGAGCTGAAACCGAGTCATTTCACGTCTGGCAAGTTATGATAGTTTTCCTTAGCATACATCTATATTTGCACAACGCCATCACAATATTCCCAAGTGGGGTTATTTCAGTAATGGCGATATTGCACAACAAGTGCTAATGGCTTGAAATGGCAGTTTCTCTATAGGCACTTTCAGATTAATTTCCTGCGTTGAATGGGGATAGATACATGAGACAGGCCCACTCCAGACAAGCCAGGTCCCTGTGTCTAGGATGTAAGTGGGCAAAGATTATGTGACAGCATTGGGAGTAATGAGAGCTTGCCACATGCTCTGGTCGCTCTGCTCCTTCAAGAGGAAAATCTCTGATAATGAACTCTAGACCTTAACTTTGCTCCTCAACAGCCAAAGACAGGGAGGGAGGGAGAGAGAGAGAGAGAGAGAGAGAGAGAGAGAGAGAGAGAGAGAGAGGGTCTTTTCTGACACACAGAAACACACTCACTCACATTCGCAGATATACATACATATATGTATATATCTGTGTAAAACACACACACATATATACAGTATGTATGTATGTATGTATGTATGTGTATGTGTATGTATATATATATATATATATATACACACACATATATATTTACACGCACACACAAACACACTAACAACACACATACACATTTGCTTTCTCAGTGAGACTCGAAACTCCCCGACCTCGGCGTCTGATCTCACATGGCCATCTCATCGATCACAGCTTATAACGTCTGAGATGGACAGCTGCTGTTGAGAGCCAGAGGTTCCTGCTATTACAGAGCCATCTCATCCATTTAGTTGCAGATCAATGGGACAGTTACTGAAATGGCCTTTGGAGCAGTGTGTCATCAAGCCGAGATGCTTTAACCGCCTCGGTCGTGCACTACCTCCTCTCTCGCTCACCTGCCTGAGCCCGTCTCCGTCTTATCGGGGGCTGTCCTCTCTCACCTCAGCTGTTTGTTTGGGAGATGGACTCTGAGACAAGTCCGCGACGTGGCCCAGTGAGTCGTATTAAAGTTTGATGGCGGCGTCAGAGGGAGGGTTTTGCTGGCTCGTGTTCTTTACAGCACCGCTCTGATTAACAGGTTGCACAGAAACAAAGTCACTTTATGAATAAGTAATGGATCTGCCTGGACACTGCCAAGTTTCGTTTTAATTTAATTAAGTCACATTTGGAAAAAAAAAAAAAAAAAAAAAAAAGAAAAAAAAAAAAGAGAGAGGAGTGGATAAAAAAATGGACTCTCCTCCTCATTTGGACAGGAATGTTAGGTCTGATTGCAGCCCGGTGGGGGATTAATGACTCATCATTAAAATACCAGTGATGATTCTTGCTGAGGCTTCATTTCAAAGTCACCACACATGGAAGAGGACACTCAAACCGACAGAAATGCACACAGGGGGTTCAAAGGAGCCTTGGACTACATTGTTTTGCAATAGGCCTTTTCTCACGCCTGTACGCATGCAGACAAACACGCATACACACAGACACACACACACACCCCTGCATTCCTGCATGGACTCCCCACTGAAAGCCCTCCAAAGAGAAGGAATCAAATAAAGACGTCAGTAGACAGAGATTAAAAGCAGTGCTACACAGTAAAAATCTGATTTATGAAGCTCAGGCCGGGTTGCTATGGGCGGTTCTGGTGCCATGGTAACCCAGTGAACGGTAAGGTCGAAGGGGCGGTTGAATAAGGAGCTGTAGAATGGGGAGAAAAGAAAGGGGACTTTTAACCTCTCACTGTTCACATCTTTTCATCAAGCCTCGAGCCTTTACCGGGCTAATGCATGAAGGTAGTGTTTCAATAGAGGGGTCAAAGTCCTCTCCATAAATAACAAAAGCCTTCCTCATTGTTTCCATTCAGGCCTGAACAGATTTATTTGCTTCCTGAATGAGGCAAGGACTTAAAGGCAACAAGTTCATGATTTTAACTTTAGAGACCCGGCTCTTTTAATGCGTTTCATGTCTTTTTGTTGCCGTCTCTCCATTCCCTCCACCTGTCTCTGCCTCTTTTCCCATCTCTCCACTGTCCTTTATTGTCAGTCCACCACTGTGCAGCCAGTCATTCAGCCAGCCAGCCTGTGTGGCAGTCCTGAGACCCACCGTGGTTAGTGGTGTGTTGTTGTGTTTTGTCTGTGGGAGAAGTGCTGTGCCATGCTGCTGTGTCCGGGGCCAAAGCCCTTTCCTATTGTCTGCTGCCATATGGAAACCAGGACCAACATGGAGATAAGCCTGTCCTCATGCTGTTCCCTGACCTTCTCAGGCACCCAGCTGGCACTAAATGCAGAAATAATTATTATCCCAATTACCCAGGCCAACTCTGTCTCCTCTTTGTGTGCTGAGGGTGAAGAGGGGTGGGTGGAGGGGGTCCTCTGAAGTGCTGGGGCAGATACTGTGGAGGGACACTACCACTAAGAGGTTGGTCTCATGCTGCCTCATACACCGACAATTAGCTTGTCTATTTCAGTAGAGAGCTGAGAGAGAGTCTATAAATCTAGCTGACGATTCAATACTGCGTCACTGACAAGTATATGTTTGAAAGCAACTGCTAAGCTTGTTGCATAAAATGGGCTAAAGAACAAAAAACTTGTTATATAATGACATTATAATATTGAAAATGTATTATATATTCCATTTAATAAAATCCATTGTTCAGTCTTAACCAGTTTGCAAAAGGCTTTTACGTTTATTTGGTTTTTCCATTGTGTAGCATCAAGCCCTCAAACACAGTAAACATGCTGTTTTTAGCTTCAGGAGTAGTTTAAGAAGTTTCCTCTGACATTTTCATACGTGTTTTAATGTGTTTTCAGCTGACTCCAGCCACTGTTATCTGCCAACTCTTATGAGCCACACTTCAAGCATACAACAGGTGATGGTGTCTCACATTAACAAACACTTTTCTATTTCTCACTTAGCGACATTATAAACCAGCTTAACTCAGTGGAAATACGTTTCTTAACACTTTCCCTGTAGATTTCTCTTATACTTCATTATGTCTGTGGACATATTCACATATAAACATGACTCTGCATATACTGTACATATTACACATAAAGTACATATAATTTAACAAAGCTAAAGGATGGTGAGGATACAACAAATGAACACACATAAACACATTGCCGTTTCTTCAGCACCTGAGACCGATCTGGCATTTCATCTCAAAGGTGACTCAAGCTCCATGTGTTTTGCTTCATTTGTGCCACTTATATATGATTCTTTTTTTAGTTGCACCTCATTTGGCTGCAGGTGTAACGCAGGTGTGTGAGAGGAGAATTGTGAGATGTTGACTGCACGCTGAATCCCATCAATAAACCTTGTTCAAAGGGCCCTGAAATACTGCAGCAGAGACATGTTTAATAAAGTTGACACTGGCCTTTAAAATCCGCTACTTTCACCTTCTCACCCTCCTCTAATGAGATCCTGGTGCACACCGGAGCTCAGGACACCGGGGTCTGAACAGGAATGCTCCACAGATGTTCCAGTCCTCCAACTGCTGGAGCATCTGTGACATAAACCCTGTCGGACATGCTGAAAGATGGATGGACAGACAAGTGCAGAGCTTCAAAGCCTGGGCAGGAAGAGGGGGAGAGGTTGGTGGATTTAGCACTCTCACAATGGATATGTTCACTGGATGTGGAAAAAGCCCTGTGAGAAAGATGTCTTTTCTCTGAAGTTGTCCCCCCCCCCCACTAGTGGAATCAGCTCCAAGAGTCTGAAACAGAGGTGGGAGGGGGAGGAACATGACCTGAGAGAAAGTGAGGAGGATGAGGAGCCCTCAGTGTATAAAGAGATTGAAAGGCTGAGTCACCCTCTGTGCTGAATGCTATGACACCAGAATGGAAAAGACGTGAACTGCAATAATATAAATACTGTGATATACCAGCAATGATTTAAACTTAGTGAAAGTACACTTGCAACCATAAATATGTGAAGCAGCCCGAACAACTTCCAGCTCTGTACCAAAAACCAGCACACAATGAAAGCTGCGAGAAACGGGTAGGTGAACAGCGAAGGCATCATTAGTGCCAAAACGTTCTGCACCATCAGCTCATTTCATCTCTGCACTTTTAATGCTATGTCTCCCTGTGGTGAGACGCTAAGGCTGCTGGGGATGTTGCTGATTCCTCCCCAAAGATTTTTATCCTCACTAAATGTCATGGGAGCTTTGGGTGCTCAAATCACTTTGGAAGAAAAAAATGTATTTTATTGTGTTGTTTTGCTTCAGGTTGAAAGCTCCACAGAATTAGGAGGGGGGGGGGGGATATCATAACTATGCCAGGAGAAATCATCTCACTTATCCTCTCGGGATCTCTGTAATGGTTCCACTAGATAGATAAATAATGAGGTAAATGCCACGATTTGGAGAAAAAGTGAGAGAGGATTATTACACAGCTCTGTAGACCAATAAACATATCATGTCTTTATCGAGACGGTAGCCTGTACAGACGATAGAGGACAAGCCTGTCAGAGTTTGTCCTCTATTTGATACATAACATAGTAGATCCACATCCTACACTCTACAGCCTGGGGTGTCTCACAGACGGTTAAGCAATTTTCGGTGCTGAAACTGGAGCCAATTGCAGTCTTTCACATCGCGAGAAATCACTTTTCTGACTTGTCGTATCAAAAGGGAATGACCTGAAAGAAAAGAAAAACAACGCACACACCTCGGTGGAGTAATGAAAGCAACGGAGGGTGGATTTGAAGAGATTAGCCTGCCAGCACTTACGTTTAAATGCCTCTATCTGGCCTTGCTTCACTCCATCACATAGAAAATGTTAAGAAGCGGAGAAGGGAACGGCGGGGTTGATTAGAGTGGGGTTGGGGATTAGGTCTGAGCAAAAGCGCTTTGAGTTATTTAAATCTGCCCCCGTCGTCAAGGTACAAAGCCACCACTGGGAAGGTGCATCATGACTTATTCCAATGGCGTGAACAAAAAGACAGAAATAAAAAGAGCCAGATGAGTGGAACTTCCCCCGCTACTCCACAGTGTCCATTAGCCCAGGGCTGTTCAGGTGACAGCGTCGGAACGAGAAGCGCTGGACTGCACTGTCCTGCGTTGGCAGCCGTGGAACTAAAGCAGAGGCCGCATCCAACCAGGAGAAGCTGTCCATTTTTTAATTAGCGGCATCTCTGCTAGAGGCCGTTCAGTCATGAAGAGGAGGCGAGGTGGAGAGGATCTGTGATAACTGTGATTTAATGTCACCTTGAAAGAAAAGAGGAAACTACGCACCATAAACACTGCTTAGATTTTAACGCGCAAAATAAAAATTACACTGCTGATCACTTCTCACATTAAACATTAAAGAGTCTAGGTCTCTAGCTCTTCATGTACTCCCACCCCTGGCGACTGTACACTGGGGCTTTTCTTATGTCTCTCTTGCCTTGCCAAGCCTGTGATCTTTTCCCTGTGTGTATATGTGTGGTGTGCGAGTGTTGGTGCCAGTGAAAGACAGACTAGCATTGCCGCAGGAGACGATGGGAACACTGACCTTCTCTTTACCATTACATCCCCCCACAAAGGACGAAAATGGCTCCTGTGTTTTCTGATTGCCACATTCTCTCGTCGGTATATCCAGGATGGATGCAGAGATTGTGTAAGTGTGTGTGTGTGTGTGTGTGTGAGAAGGGGGAAAAAAAACAAAAAAAACTGTGAGACAGAGAGAGGAGATGACTCGGTGTCTCAGCAGGGGGACGGAGCCATCAAAGAGAATCCCAAAACCACTCATCTCCCTCCGCTGACGAGGCACCGCGCTAACACTCACTTAACGCTCAGAAATGTCGAGTGCGGATATATGTGCGCGCACATGAGCGCGCTCCTTCTAAAATCCATCGCACAAAAATTACTTCTCAGAGCGTCGTCGGGTGCTGCTGGTGCCACATTTGTTTTTTGTTTCATCTGCTAAGAATCAAAGACTGTAATCCTGCTGAAATGGGCAGCGTGACAGAGCGTCTTACAAGAGGAAATATGTAAGTATGATTTTGTGTCTGTGTGTGAGAGGGTTTGTGGGTGAGTGTTTAACACAGGAAGAACATCCAGGACCTGACTTGACCCCTACCAGCTGGCTGCCCCACTTTCTGTCTGCTAATACACACACACAAACACATAGTCACAGTTACACATTCTTTGTATCTTTGACAGAAGCAGACAATGCCCCAGTCTGTCTGCAGGACATAAAGACTGTGCTCTGAGTCAATGTTATGTCCAGTGTGCGTATGCCAGTGTGAGGCCTCTGCCTTTAGGGGATGTGCCTCGTACAGATGGCGTTCATATAGCCCTTACGCTGTCATCACCTCTTCCTGATTCTGTCAGCTGGATTGTACCCTGGAGGGACTGAAGCCACTCAATGCCCCAAACATCAGCCACACAAGCGTTCAGCCTCAATTGCTGAACAGTTCAGAAGTTGAGACTGAGCGTTTGTATGACTTATACACAATATCACCCCAATAATGACTCGGGCCAACACATTCAGGGTGTCAGGCATTAAAATGAGTTCTGGATGTGACATATTTTCTCATTTTATTCCCATGTTGTGAGTCAAAGAAGCAGACAACCAATTCTAATCCCGGGAAGCTTCACAAGGCCCCAACAGAAAGACTGGCATGTCTGAATTTTTCATCTTTTTTTTTTCTTCTCTTGTCTAGTTTGACGGCATCTATGTGACATGCTCTGTGCTTTCTCTCCAGACGCCACGGTTCGTTGACATTCATCCAGAATGTCTGTCTCAGCCCCTCCCCACCAATTAACTTTGCAAGTAATACAAAATAACGAAATGGTCAAGATTCCACACGTAGTCTCTCGGCCAAGTTTCAACAGTTAATTTGAGGCATCACGATGACTTCATCTGACACAGTGACCTTCGCAAAAAGACACAAATGACTTGTGGTCTGATGCTCACACCAAGCAGATGTTAGATTTTTGTTTGATTATCAATAATAGTCATCCATCTATGGCATGGGTATTTTCCCTGAGTCCATCTGCAGTGAAAAGTCTGTTAAACACACAATCATGTCATTTTTCATCAGACATTTTACGTCTCACCAGCTGAGCAGCTGGGGAGGGGGGGGGTCGGTCGGGTGTGGTCGAGTTTAATGAACGTTGTTTTATTCTCGCGCCCGACACGTTTGACCTGCTTATTCGCTGTCGGGAGCAGGGGGGATGGTTTGACTGACCTTTCACACTTCTGTGTGACAGTCGATGGCTGAAATTCCAGAGGCCTGGGCAGGTGGAACGCTCCGAGTCTGATTCAAAGCGATCCGGCTTTTCTGTCTGTCAAAATGTCAAATGACAAGCCCCAGCACATAGAGAGACACACACACACACACACACACACACACACACACACACACACACACACACACACGTCGTCTGAGTGAGGAACACTGCATGACATTTCACTGGTCCTGACAGGGCCACAGAGTGAAGAGATTAGCATGCTAGCCTCAGAGCGTCGGACTCAGGCAAACGGATGATTTTGATATGAATGCCTTGTCGAGTCACGTTTAGATTCTCAGGTTGATGGCGCAAGACAGCAACTTTGTGGGCATCGCGTAGCGCAGTGGGTTACGCAGGCCCCCCATATATAGAGGCTACAGTCCTCGCTGCAGCTGGCCCCCGGTTCGACTCGCTTTGGACGGCCCTTTCCTGCGTGTCATTCCCCTTCTCTCTGCCTCCCCATTTCCTGTCTCTCTACTGTCCTGTCCATTAAAGGCACAAAAAGCCCCCCCCCCAAAAAAAGACAGCAACTTTAGACCTCAGGCACAGCCAATATTAAAGTGTACAGTTTATTCAAGTTCGGACAGTTCAAGTTGTGCTGCCAAGCGTTGCTACAAATCACAGACAGGCCTATATCTCAATCAGAACACATGGCAAAGACCTGCCATGTCTTAATGGTGAACAAAGATGGATCCATTGTTGTGTGTATTTACTGTCAAGGATGTCACCCTGGCTGATGAGACACCTACACAGGTAGCACTGCAGTTACACAAAGCGCGCCGTTTCTTTCATTCAGCAGCCACAATTGAGAGTCTTTAGCCGACTGCTTCGATTGATCACACAGGGCGGTAAAGAAGTCGGTCACAGAGCAGCCCACCATTGACTGCCGCACATGAGAGGGACGGCGCAGCATTGGTGGAAATAAATCATGTGTTAAAATTATATTCTGATGTGGGGCCTTGAGTGCATATTGATTCGTAATTATTTGTACTAACAGTGGCGAGGGAGGGACAATGCCATCCATTACTGTGTGAAAATAGGCAGGGAGATCAATGCGAGTGGAATAAGGATTGTGGTGAAAAGCACGGCGGCCATTGCTCTGTCAAAGGCGATCATTAGCCCGAGCAGAAGGGAGGGCGCTCTCTGCCGTGACCATGGCTTGCCTTCACAAAGCTGACGGTAAATTACATTCCATTCACAGAGGAAAAATTGACCTCACTACTCTTGTGGTGGCACAGGCAGCTGTGTAATAACAGTGTTTCTGGACTGAGGGCAATCATCCATTGCTTTCTGCATTTTTCTCTTTTGTCTGCCTTTTTCTGTGCCACTGATATATTGTCACTTGCAGCGTGATTTGGCTCATCAAAGGGCGATGATGTCACCAACTGAGATCTTAATAACAACAGCAGACGATGGTGCACTCGATGCACACAGACATCAGAACGAGGTGGCCTGATATTAGTTGCAATGTCACGGTAGGAATTAGACAAAAAAATGTGGAAACACATACATACACACACACACACACACACACACACACACAGAGCCATGGCAGACAGATACTAAGGGTGTCCATGGTGGTCTGTGCTATATGATGTCGTGAGAAATACATGTGGTGTTTTGAATACGTAGTAATAGATGACTCATTGTGTCATGCTTGATATGAGTCTTTCATGAAAAGATAAAAAATCCCCATCACGTAGACAACACGAAGTAAGTGCTGCACAGTGACCTGCGCAGGCAAAGATGTCAAGGTAACGTCTGGAGGAATAAATAGTACAAATACAAAATCATAGTGTACTGTAGAGCATTAGGTAGAAGACAACTTTATTCCAAACTGGGTGAGAAGCAGATGCAGAGACAGGCCATCAGCTGACAATCTAACAGTTGTCTACTAATTAAGACGGGGAGCGCTGAAGTGAAAAACCAGCAAAACAAAACAACAAAGATAAACTACCTTCTCCTCGGTTAGAAAATAGGAGAACAAATGTGAGCTATCTAAACACATTAACCTGAGCCAACGGGCCCAGAGAATATAAACCTGCTTAGCTTCCCGCCATGTACACATTCACACACACACACGCACGCATGCAGACACACACACACACATACACCAAGCAAAGAAAGGCAATCTCATCCCCCCATTATGATTTGATAGCTCAAATTGTAGCAATGATTCAAGTGTGGTCCTGTGGGTTTTGTGGATGAGCCCAGAGCCTGTTATTTCACCAGTGGGCACAAAGGGATGGGAGAGGATGCTATTGCAACCAACAAAATGACCATTAAATCACAGGCTATGAAGCCACTCTGGACTGTGAAAAAGCGTGCAGCTACTGCCTGATGTGTCGGGAGCGTGCATGTGTGCGCGGGTGTAGTGCTGTTCTACCGATGTACACCGTTCCCCGCGTGTCTGTGCCAACAAGTGGAAATTGTTTGGATAAAAATTGTCTGCACGCACATGTTTCTGAAGTGCGTGCTGTGTCAGTGCAAATTGTACGGCGGCGTGTAACCGCTGAAGTGCAAATTGTGTGTATACGAATCGTGTGGATGTGCGTGAAGCGGAGACAGTGTTCTTTGTTCATCGCCTCCTCGAATGCTAGAGGTCATGAGAGTAAGCACGGTCCACATGCCTCACGTTATTATGCTGAGTACAGTGTGTACACACGGTTTATCATATGGTTCCAGGTAGATCAAGGGATATGGTGATGAAATCCGTGTTTACTATGTAACCGCATGTGCAATCCACAACATAATGTCCGTGTTTATTGGGCATTGGAATGCGGTTGTGTTTTCATATTTAACAGTCTGCACATCTGCGAGTGCGTTTGATAACATGACTGTTGTTCTTGTGTCACAACCAATTAAGGCGGCCGTGTTTTTGTGAGACTGGGCTGCTGGTTACGGAGTGACTGTTACTGACTTATTCCTCTCAAATACTAAAACCACAGCATCTCTACTGGCCTGTTTTTGTATGTGTCGAGAATTTCTTTGAACTTGGATAATGGATTTCGTACACTACGGGGTACTGTGAGCAGTGAGCCTGTCTACCAAATGTTAGGAGTGAGCTTAAATGATTCAGGGGCCCAGAGCTGGACATGATGGATATTAGACATTTTCTCAGACCGAGCTGTTGTCAATGGGCCTTGCTACTTCGTGAGAGCTACTCCTAGGAACAAACTGCCAATTATTACCCATGTTTACAAGAATAACTTTGAGCAAAACCAGGACAAATCTGTGAGATGCCCTACAGTTGAGTGATGACTTCATATTTCACCTTTGCCTTATCTTGTTTTGGTAAACAGGCTGACTCACTGTTGAACGTTGAAGACAGAGAGCTATGTGACATGCGGCAAGTGTTTCAGCTCAAAGGTGAAAGATGGTGCGGCTCTTCCATGATGGTCTAATTTCTACTGCCTATGTAATCCAAATATAGGAAAAGATCTCCCGCTGCGCAAAGGCCATCCCTCCTTCTGCCTCGCTCCTAGCCACGAGCTACATGGACTAGTTGTGGGAAGGAGGAGGGGAATGGAGTGTGTTGGGTGGTTACCTTCCTACTACTGTGCATAGCACCCTGCTGGGAGCTGACATATTGGGCGTGCGAGACTCCCCCTGTGCTCAGCTGAACAGAGCGCACACAGCCCTTTCCCCCTTGTGCGGCATCACATTGGCACAGGCTGCAAACACAGGAGCGTAGGTAGTGCATGTGACAAGCAGAAAAGACAGATATAATGCTCTAATGCTATAATGCTAATGCACAGGTATAAAGACATTTAAAGATAGATCTGATGTAAGGAATCAAGTCAACCAGCAGCAGCAAATAGTAGCTAATGGCTACAATCTACCACCTGTGCCACGGATGATAACTGCCAGAGGCCAAGTATTCAACTATGCAGACAAAAATACCTTGATCCTTCAACAAACCCGGGTTCCCATAGAAACAGCATGGAGGAGGAGAATGCAACAGCTTGTACTGAAAACTGTCTGAAACAAACATGTCTCATCTCTAAGATAATTTTTTTCCTATTGAAAACTATTGAAACTTTTTGTTAAAATGTTCACGGTGTATAATAAAAACAAACAGTGTAGGTGCAGTAACCCTACATGACTCAACCATCCAATACAGTTCTGTCGGACACATGATGACTTCTTTAAGGTTGTGGGAGCCATACTTCACAGTCCCTACTGTAACTTTATGAGGGAGCACATCAAAGGCTCACAATAGGACATCTGAACCCCCCCCCCCCCCCCACCCCCCCGACTCGGCTTGCTGGAAAGGAAAAGCTAAGGGAGCGCAGGAGAGGAAGGGAAATATACAGAGGTGGAGGCTTAGCCTTATCTCCTGCATGCCTGCCTACCTCCAGAGGTATGAGCTTGAAAGGTTTCAAAGTGCCGGGCTTTGGCCCTTGTTGTTGCATTACTGTGCTTCCAATAGACCTGTATGGTAAAGCTGAGGGAGAGGGCGCGTCTGAACCTAGACGTGTCAACAGCTGAATGCTTGTTCAGAGTTAGCCCGACAAAGATGTCATTCGTGCTACGATCATCAGTTCTGTAGTTGCTGCTCCAACTGTTCCGGTGCTGGGTGGAAAGTAAAGGTGGATGAGGAAAAGAAGAACATGCGGGCAAATGCATTAAGAGATGCATATATAAAGACCTTTAGAGATACAGTAACCTTTTTGCACTGTGCCTTTTTGCACAGGCACACACAGTCACATGGATACAAACCAGAGCTTTGAACAAACCTGTTTAGCTTTTCCATCTACCCTCCGGCTTTGACAAGGCTGCCATAACCTTTTTCCCACACTCTTAACTTTCACAAAAAGAGTTTCAGTTCACCTCAATCTCTTAAACCCCTGAGTGTTTGCTCGGGAGAAAGAAGGGCTGTCTTTTAAAGTCCAGCTTTAAATGACACGTGTGTAAACAAGGAGACTTCTGGCTTTCCTCCAACATGAGATGTGATGCCATAATTTCTCCTGACAAGTAGGGCTTCTAATTGGCATTTATCTAAACAGGCTGGGGAAACAGTGCACCAGTGAAAGTGACACATGTTAAGACTCAGCATAACAAAGGCTGCAGCGCTTCAGGGAGGGAGGGTGTAGGGGTTGACAGGTCAAAGGTCTCCCTCTGTGAGAGCTGACATGGTAAGGATTAAAAAAAGAAAATTGCATTAATTAAGTTATTATGGGGGGTTTGGTGTGTGACTTTTGACTCTGGAAAAGGGGGCTAGTGAATCAGCAGCCCATATTTGGGATTGTCCATGTGTTAGCCTGTCAGGGAAGAAATGTGCTACAGGTGGGAGCCATTCAGCCAGTCTGCTGGTTAAACTGGTTTTGTCATTTTCTGGGATCAGATGTGGTATCAAAGGGAATCATGTTCCAGACATAATTAAGTCCAAACACAAGATCACAATTCAGTCTAAGTTGCGGTCGGACTGATGATGGAAACGAAATAAACGTTAATTCAGTTCAGTTCCAAACAAAACAAAACACAAAACAAAAAGCTAACCAAACACGGTTCACACTCTATGAAAAGTTAGACATTTGATTCCCTATTACCCCTCCACCAAATATGCTGGATACGTAATTCAAATGTCAGCTTTTGTTTCTATCACCGCCATCCATTCACACGGGAATTAATTCCCATAAACACAATACCCTCAAGTTGGAATAAATTTTCATTACAGAGATGAGAGGGAAAATAATAATCTTTGACTCACAGTTATGGTAAATGAAAGATGGTATCTCCTGGTGCTAATATTTTCTCTCACAGTTATTATAATGAAAATGAATGCCTGAGTGTTAGAGAATACAAAACAACTGTGTTTGCTGCTGAATGTGTGCGTTACCGAGGGTGAGTGTCTTCAAAAAAGAGCAGTGAAAAAAAAAAAAAAAAAAATACCAAGAGCAAATAGAAACTATAAAATCTGCAAAATCTCTATTCTAATATCAACACACATAAGATGGGACACATGATACATGAGAATATGCAGTCATGTATTAGATATATATAAACAGACACGATGAAGTCATCCCTGTGTGTTCCCTAAACGGCTTTTTTGATCCTTCTGGAAAACTACTAGCAAGCTGCTCCGTACCTCTTTGCTCGCTTAGCAGCGATGAAGGCCGCGCTTAATGTCCACTTGACCACAACTTTCCGTGCATGCGCATCAATCCCGCTGTGCAAATAGTAAAAGTGTGTCTGTGTGTGTGTGTGTGTGTGTGTGTGCGCCTACTCCCTGCTGCACCCCGCTTCCCCCAGGGAGTCGCCACAGATGCATAAACCTGTCGGCTCTCATGATCGGCGGGGCAATGCGTGCAGGCACACAGTGACAAGCTAG
>NW_019525047.1:323977-356287 GCF_002814215.2 Seriola lalandi dorsalis
GTGTGTGTGTGTGTGTATCCCGGTGCCAGGGCTGAGGCAGGACGGGCAACAGAGCTGGCAGCCATGCTAACCGCCCCCCGACTCTGTGTCTGCTCTGATTAGATGGGGCTTCTTACTACGGTGTGCCAGCAGCTTCGCCAAGATAAAGACGCACTAACAGATGTTCCCCTTATCTCAGGACCAACCTCAAGCCCATCAACTCCTTAACACTCACGGACACACACAATCACAGAGACAAACAGACACACACACACACAGACACAGACACAGACACAGACACAGACACACACACACACTGTGAGACTGTGTGCTTTTGTTCAATCCCATTCTGGAAGGATCTTGCACAAAAATTATTTTTACTTTCAATTATGAAGACTAATTCAATGCAATGGAAGACACGGAGGCACACACATGCACTCAGGCGCACGCGCACACACACACACACACACACACACACACACGCCCATAACTGCAGAGCTGTACAAAATGCACATCGCCAGACCCTGGTAGCTTCTGGCAGAGAGAGGAAGCATTTTCAGCTGCTCCACCCCTCTGCCTTCCTCCAGCCGCATGCAGTTAGGGCTGAAGTGGAATGTTAAGGTGGCTTTGAAGAGGTGTCTGCTTCGTGTCAAGCCGACACGACACACTTATTGTTCTCTCCATGCACGGCTGATTATATTATCCCTCTCTTCCACACACACACGCCACAGAAAGAGAGAGTTTAAGAGATGGGGGTGAGGTGTGGGTGCGCACAGACATGGAGACAGAAAAAAGTTGCAAAGGAAGAAGGAGAAAAGAGTGGAGTAGGCTCTAAATCAGGAGACAGAGAGATCACGGCATGAAGACGAGAAGCAGAGCTCCGGGGCCCCCAGGGTTTGGGGTCTATGTGTAGGCATAATGAGCGGAGCCAAACATATCCAGCCTCATTAATTTCAACTATCAAAGCCACCTTCTCCGCGCGCCACGATGCCTGCTTCTTCTCGAATCTGCGAAAGCCCTCACTTGTCACCTAAGATCAAAACAAGCGAGGAGTGCGAGGCTACTGGAACCGTGAGCTGGAAAAGACACTTTTTTTTTTCTTTACACCAGCACTGAAAATAAATAAATAAATAAATAAAATAAAATGAAAGATTTCTGAGAGAACATTTTGCTCTCTGCAACTATACAGTCTGGATTTAGATGCCTAAGAATATTCCCAAACACCTGATGTGGAACGGAGACTGTGCATTGTAATGCAAGCGGTTTAACATCAATATTTATGAAGGGCATCTCCTTGGGACGGTAACAAGGAGAACCAAAAAGTGGAAATATACCAAGGGCCTCAAATGGAAAAGTGCAATCAGACTAGAAGAAATACCACCGTCCTCCATGAAGTGAAAAGTCGATATTCCAATTACTCTCTGTAATGAAAGTAAAAACATTCAAACTGTCAGTGCAGCAATATATACAGTGGGGAAGTAATAATCACTGAATGAATGAATGAGAATGTGTTGAATGGAGAAATTAAACTGGATTCATTTGAGGCAATAAAAATAAAAGTCTGTATGCGTTCTCTTTTCTTTTTTTCTTCTTTTTTTAAACAAGCTACAGCAGGGGAAGCCAGTGCAAAGGGTTTTTGTAGCTTCTTTCACCCATTTGCATCAGTGTTTTCCTCGTTTTCTCTGCGAGTAAACACATGCCTCATTACAAGACATTTCTCAGCGGAACATCAACAAAGCTGCAGCTCGTTCTCCAAAGCAGCAACATCTCATGAAACTCGTTCGCCCCGCGATGCTTTTTCAGCTCGTTTTTTTTTTTCTTTTGTGGCATGTTTGTAAAAAAACAAGACTAGTACACACCTCGGGGGCATCTGGAGCTGAATTCTTTGGTTACATGCTTCCCCACACTCTTCCCACAGTGGCCGGACAAGGTGGTCATTGTAACGTTATCTCTATCGTGCGCTGAGGACAGGCCTCGGGACATCCACAACCACCAAAACCTCCAGACCTTAACATTTGGTCTGCCCCCATGTGCCCTGTTTGCGCTGGCCAAACAAAGCCAGCGTTGATTAAAAAAAGATGGCACCCATGCCGAGCATAGAGGCGGCTTTTTGTGGCTCTGAGCTAAATAAACAGGAGTTTTCCAGCAGAGGAAAGAAAGGTAGCTTTTGTGTAGATCATTTACACAACAATGCACGTGCTGTTTAATTTGACACATAATGGCTCCTGGTTGGTAATCTATCCTATTAGCAGACAACTCCAGAACATCATTTGTAAACATATGGAAAAGAGTAGGGGTCGTACGTCATCAGAGGACACTATCAGCGAGTCTTACGTTCCCGATCTTATCACCGGGGCTCGATTCAAGTTCTGCCGTTGTAAGATGTCTTCCTGGAGAACGTAGCGTATCTCTACTTGCTTCTGTTCCACGCTAGTGAAAGGAAAAATAAAGAAAAACATTCTCTCGGAGTGAGGGTGAAAAGTAAAGGCTGTCAGGTGGCAGCCAAGTTTGTGTCATGTCCTATCTCGCTCGGCGTGGTATTTTATCGCCGTATCACCTCCCTCTCTCGCTCTGGGAAAGAGCAGAGTGTATGATAAATAACACTCTTCTCACAGTTTAAAAAAACAAAACAAAAAAACAGCCATGCCCTTGCCATCTCAGTTCACTGTGTCTTTTTGTCACCTCCGCTTTACCTTTCACTTCATCTGGACTCTCACCTGCGTTTTCCCTTTTCAGATGCACGTGCCTCCTTCTCAAGCACAAACACACACACACTCACACTCACACACCACATACACAAAGTTGCAAACTTATAGAATTGAAAAAAAAAATTAAAAAATAAACAGTAAAAACTTTTCCACTGCAAAACTTATAGACTGCCAACTGATATTTTCAGGTAAGGCAGTGACGGAGGAAAAATGAAAGCGTTACATAAGAAACTAGGTTAAAGCAAAAAGTGATTTTCCTGTAATCTGACACCGCTGATGGCAAATCAGGTACGAGTATGAAAAGCACAAAGAAACAAAGACACCTCATTCTCTTTGGTCTCTGCCTGGTGGAGACTTTTACTTTTATAAAAAGGCAGAGCGCTGACTTCTGCAGACAGACGCAAAGTTTTTCACACAGCCGAGGCTTGAAACAGAGAATTCACAATGGGGGCTGCCAGATATGTGAGTGCCTGTGTGTGGGCGGAGAGGTAACTGGGGAAACTTGCCATACTGCACTTTTATCGGCTTTTCATAATGAATCAAGTCTGATCTTTTTTTTATGTGTGTTTTTTTGTTTGCTGGGGGTTTACAAAGGGATCCGGGGTGATGGAGGAGGTCAGTTTTTTCACTTTTGTTGGGCTGTTGTTTTCAGTTAATTGGCGAGCCAGAACCCACAGCTGTGCAAATTCCCTTTTGTCATTTTACTAAATAACTACAAGGTAAATTATTTTGTAAAATCTGATTTTGCTTTTGCTCCTTTGATGCTTTGTAATAAATCAAATTTGTGAAAACTCTGAAAGTTAGTTAGTGAGTCCCTGACAAGATGTTGCATCTTTTACCATTAAATCAATTGTGTTTTTTCGCACAATACATGTATTAATTATATTTTTTCTGAAGTAACTTCTCATTTTAAGCTAGTAACCAATCCAAATTTGTGGAAACAACATATAAGATTCAGGCCTCTGAGTTTCCAATGGCAGCAGTTGACCGACATGTGAGGGCAGACCCTGCTCTGAGACGCAGGCTGTCAACTTCTGTGGTTGCGCATTACTGACTGTAGAACATTAGACTTCCTTTTTTAACAAGGCTCTGACTTATTTATCCATTCCCCCCCCCCCAATCTAACAAGAACAAAAATTTACTTTTTAGCTTCTGACATAAAGATTTTATTATAAAGACTAGAGGCTGTTTTAATATCCAGAAATAAGTTCCGCCCTCGTCAGTCAAGCCCTAAGGAGAGCATTTTCAGCATCTGTAGGGGTCATTCCAGTAGCTCTCAGACACAGATCAGTCAGCGAGGCTTTAAACCGAGACAGGTCACTCTCGGCGCGGTCACTTTCGTTGAGCCGTGGACCCTCTAAGCGGCCGTCACAGTGTGGCTAGTGACAGAAAATGTCAGCAAGCTACTAATCCCTGTTTAGCCTGCAAAAACAAAGACAAAGGCCTCTCCCTCCCTCTCACTCACTCTTGTTATCCCTCTCGCTGCCAGTCCCTCTTCCACCCACCCAGCCAGCCACTCAGCCTGCCTGCCTCCCCACTGCTTAGCAGCCTTCACACAGATTCACACATACACACACACACACACTCACTGAGGCCCATATGGAGAGGCCTGGCCGTTGCCATTGTCTCCTAGATTATCTCCTCTCTCAGCACCTGGTAGGGGAGGAGAGATTAGCGTGCCTCCTTACCGCTTTAAGAATGCTCTCTGCTCTTTGACTCGGTCCCGCCACACTTCCTGTTTTGTTCTTTCTCCATCGTGGTCAAGCACCATATGTGGGACTGAATGAGGCTTATCCGTGAGGGGCAGGCTTTACATGTACCACTGTTTAGCTTGACACTGGCATGTGTCGAGATGAACGGAGGAGGAGGCAAAGATGAATGGGCCTTGGGTTCAGCTACTTGACATTCTGACACACACACACACGGGGCCAAATGGTGCACGCGCACACCAGCCCTCTGATTGTGATGGTGCCAACAGGGGCACACTTACCCATAAGATTACACTGTTGCAATAGGCTTAGTGATGTAGTGGCCAAGATCGGTGACTCTCCTCATGGCAAGAAAAACAACAAACTGTGTCCGTAGGTCTGACAAGGTTCTGTCTGTCACTGTGTGAAATGAATTACGCATAAGTAACTATTCTTTTAAAAATATTATTTTTAGTTTTATTCATCCGTGATCCCATAATTTAAGAAAAGAAAAGGTTATTTTCAAAGTTTAAAATTCACAAAGTTCTTTCTATAAGGTTCAAACTGTGAAGCGAATCAGTGCCATGTTGCCTCGCTGCTCTGAGAGTAAAGATCTGTGTGACGCTTTGAAAACCTCACGGTTGACGATATCAGTTGTTGGTTTCAACAACATCGCAAATACAACTGAAGTATCAGCAATAAAAAGATGTTTCCTGATTGCTGTCTGCGCCCAAATATCCCGTATTTATGAATTAGTAATTACTTAATTGATTTTGTGTATTAGAATCAATTATCTTTTTAAGAAAAGTTTTACTTCTTGATATATTCCTGAAGACAGACCCTAGATTCATTTCAGTACTGGAAGCTTTCGTTGTTGTTGTTGTTGTTGTTGTTGTTGTTGTTGTCGTCGCCTCTGCTCCCGTTGGGGGGTTACCACAGCAGATCACCAATCCGAAAATTTTGATTTGTCATTTGTTTTACGCTGGATTCTCTTCCTGGCGCGACATGGACTCGGAGGGAGCCGGGGATCGAGCTGCCAACCTGCTCTGCCGAATGAGCCGTGCCCACCCCTCACCCACCCACCCACCCCATTAGAAATGTAACGGCACTAGTTCACCTTATCGAGAAAACCTCATTTAAAATGTGACAATGTGATTTCATATTGTACATTTTACAGCACCTTTCTATCGGATCTGCAGTGTAATTCATCAATCTCCATCATTATGTGGCTTCTTGGCTTTTTATCCAGTAGTAACACCTAATGATACAATTGTCCTTGCTGAGAAAAACACCACCTGTACACCTGTGTTTATTAAAGTCACATACACTGTTTGGATGAGGAAAGTGACTGTGAGGCTTTGATTGTGCATGTATGTTTGTGTCGTGTTTATAACAGGTTGTGTAACCTTTGTGACTAAACCCACACCAAGGTCGATATTCAATACACGCACAGATGTTGTTTTGTATTTCATTTGCTTTGTGATAAGATGGACTGGCAAACAAACTCCGGAGCCTTCGTGTTAGTGAGGTGAAGACATCAAGGTCTCCAGATAACCTTGTTAGCTCCACTATATGTACGTTCCATAAAATATGAAACTCTGCTAGCTTAACAGCCTTGTTAGGTCCACAACTGGAAGTAAACAGAGCTCTAAAGTTACCGACGTCCTTCGCCAAATGCTTCTAGTCATCGCGTTTAATCTACCCAGAAATCAGGGACCTTATTTTACAGAGTGCTATCTGGGCTGTGAATAGCATGGAGGCAAAACAAAAATCAATAATTACTTTAATTGTGTTAGGCTAATGTTCAGGGAAGCCATCTAAGCTCACATCAGCCAGCTTGGCCGGCGTGCAGGCGGGCAGGGAGGCAGATAACGGAGGATGGCTCCGTTACACCTACGGGCTAATTACAGGCAATTCATCAGACAGATGCTGCGATGACAGTTAATTGATTTGTGAATTAATAATAAGGGGTAAAATAATTCTGCTGCCAATGTGATTCCACCGTCATGGTACCTGGCCAACACCGAGACACTGCACATGCTGCGGGGGGTGCTTCCACTGATCAGACTGATACTGTGGAAAACAAACCCAGGCAGAAGACGAAAACACTTTATTTCACAACTTCTTGCCAAACACATGCGTTGGTTTTGTAGTTCAGTCGTCACGTCGAATGCCCAGTTGTTGGGTGGACAAGCTTTTAGCATCTAACGACCGGAATAGTTCCCCGTCTCTCTGACACTTAAAGACAGAAAGCAGTGGGCACCATGCAGAGCACATTGTAGGAAAAACACTCGTCTACGGCCCCTTGTCAAGCACTTCTTTTCACGAGCTCCTCGGGGCCCTTGGAAGGGGAAAAGAGAGAGGAGTAACAGAGGGAAGGAAACTAGCAAAGAAAGAGAATGTTAAGAAAGACGGGGGTTAGAAGCATGAGTGGATTCACAGACAGCAGCAGGGCCGTGGCCTGCAGGGAGACAGGCTTATGCCACTGTGGTTGGTTAAAGGTTGTCCTGTTGTTATAGCCAGGTAAGGGGGTGGTGGGGTGGTGGCTGCGCTGAGGTGCAGAGAGAGCACAAGGAGGTTAGGGGGTCACGGGGGACTGAAAATAATGAAGAGGAAAGCCTCATTCACTTCCTTGGTTTAGCCTTTGGCCTATAATGAGGGCTCTTGACACCGGGGAGCACACTGATACGACACATTTGGCAGCCGGGCAAATTGACCCGGGAGCCTGACGGGTGATTGACAGCTACTCCTCAGGGCTCCTAAGCTGCCCTGCGTATGTAAGTGTGTGTGTGTGCGTGTGTGCGTGAGCATGCATGTGAAAGAGGGAGTCAGACTGACAGAGAAGGAAAGAGAAAGTGAGACTGAATGAGGTGACAGGGGGCTACTGACGATGAAGAGGAAAAATGTACTAAACCGGCCCTGGAAAGGTAATTGTGGGTAATTTAGAGCAGGACCAAATTAGAATTGAGGTCCAAACATCAAAAATGGTCTGAACCAAAAGTGTTTACCAGACAGGGCAATTTGATATTGGTGTGGGCACTGATGCGTGTGTGCTCACACGCGCATGCCAGTGTATTGCTGTGTCTCAATACATAATGTATTTCTACCTCGACTCTGCCTCTGCTGCTCGATAGGCGTCTTATGGAAATGCTAAAATATTTCGGTGCCAAAAATGCCACAGAGCTTGGCCACAAATTCAAAAGCTTTTTATTTCTGCCAGATACAGAGACACAGGTGGCAGAAAAAAACAGCATTTACCATCATTGCATTTACACGTAAACAAAGATGCTGTTTTTCTTGCCTCTTCTACATTTAATTCTACTTGTTAATTAATTCTACCCCTCATTATTTGACTTCTGATTCATCACAATCAGTTAAAGCACGATGTTATTCATTTATAATGAATTATGTTGTGATCAACAAATCTGGTCATCATAATTACTGGAATCAAACTTTATTAAATGCTACTTTGTAAAGTAAACCACTTAAGTTGGGTGCAAATGCAAGAGCACAAGTTGCAATCAAATGATGATGGATTTATATTGCATTAAATGAGATGGTAAAATGAGATTGAATTCATGGAGATTTATTTTATTTTCGCTGTTTTTTTCTGTTATTTATTGGAATGATTGACATAAATTCATTATAAGTTAGAAATTATTTCACAGGTTCAATGTAGAAGTAGAATCTTTTCCCACTCGTGTCTATGAGAGCTGATTTTCTCTTTTTCTGTTCATTTCAGTTTTTAGATGAAATTTATTCTTCAGCTGAAGAGAGGGAAAGAATGTAGATTATCTTATTCTAGTGATTTATACTGGATTGATTGACATAAGTAAATGAATGGTAATTACATCAATTTTTTAGTGATACACTGCAAGTTCGACTGTCCTGTAAAGAACGACCCAGTAGATCGTCTGTACAAGCTTCTTACGACCCGTTGTTGTGTTTATCGTTAGCGGACCTCTAGTGGTGACAGTAATTATGACTGGAGCAAAGGAGGAAGTCAGCCGTCGTGGTGTATAGAGACACAGAGCCCTGTGTTGGGGGGAGGTTGGCGTGGATGGATGGGTTGACTTATTACTGCAGCCACGACGATGAAGGTCCTCTGACCTTAAGAAAACACTTAGTTTAACTCAAACCTCTTCCTAAACCTAACAGAGTAGTTTTTGCGCTTAAACCTAACCAAACTATGACCGTCCCATTATCCACTTGATTATCATTGTAACCACGACAACGATGGTCTGGCATGCTGCTGCTGGTACACTTCGTGTGTTTATTATTGTTACCACAAAAGCGAAGGTGTGGTATGCTTGCACCCACTAGAGCCCTATTCGGGGAGATGCTCCAAAGGGTGGTATCAGAGGGTACAGACAGACAATATAGGTCGTCTTGGTTGGAAGACTGGTTGGTAAAGGTTTACAGTACATGATATAAGCAAAGCTATATAATATAATCTGCAAACGTTAGAGTTATAAAAGAGCTATAATTCTGGTAATAATCATGAACTGTGAACTTAACTACTTAAATACTGTGCAACTATGGGGGGGGCAAGATTAATCTAAATAGTCCAAAATTAAATATGACAAGAAATGACACTCAAACACAAACTGGGAATTGGAACCTCACACGTGCCTGTTTATAAAACCTCTCTGCTGAGCATACATCAAACCTGCAGCCCATAACTCCCAGTCATATCTGTGGACTGATGGACTGTGAGGTTTGACTCGTGGAAAAAAGATGAATAGGAGAATCAGATCTTTATGTCTCTCTCAACCTGGGGGGGGGGGGACATATATCAGTCTGACTCAGGTGTAAACACTGACTAACAGTCTATTTATCTCACAAGCCAGAGAGACCCTGACCTCGCTGCTACTCAGCTCATAAAACAGACTCCCAAACCTGGAGGGGAGACTTGTACCTGATGTGGAGTGTTTGGATACTGTCACGACACAGTGCGCTGAATGGAAAAACAATATTTTAGAGTAAGACATGGCTGAGCTCTGTAAAGCTGCCATCCACAAGCAGGATTATATGTTAAAATTAGCTTATTAGTCTTATCAGCCTAAATCACACACTGGCACTGCAACAAAGAGAGGTCTCCACTCCTGATAACTGGGATGCTATCTACTCACTAAATGGAATTATGTTCTTAGGTAATGCTCACTAACTAATGCTCAATATCTAAGCACGCCAGGAGACAAATCAGAACATAAAGACACAGCCTGTGATTTTTCACCTCCCAGATCCTCAACTAATCTGCACCGAGTTTCGCAACAGCAACAGGGTGCTGGAGCAAACTGTGGCATTTTGCGGGCGCTACCCAGTCGGTGGAAATATTGAATTTCAAAGTCGGTCTAGTCTAAGACACTGTGAACGAATCATTTTAACGGACCGGGTGGTGTAGTCTGCTGTGCCCTGGTGGTCTATAGAGGATAAGGTGCCAACCACAAACTACAACATGAGTGGTTTGCATCCGTGTCACCGCGGCCACGATGACATCAGGTTGATATTTTCAGGCTCTGTGGCTTTAATCTGATCCACAGAGTCTGACATTACGCAGCCGTTTTCACAGGTTGAGTGGTGCTTGTAACAAGTAAAGCGATCTTTAAGAGAAAAAGTGTGTCCTGACATTACATCATTTCCTTTATCATTCCCTTTGTGTTGTTTGATGTTAGGAATCACAGGCTACCCAGATTGGTAAACATGAGAGGTGCTGGGTTACCCGTCAGCACCTTGCGGTGTCTGCAGCTATTTTTGAAAGGTTGTCTTGAACTATGAGAGGTAAATTCATTAACGTTAGCTCCTCAGTCACGTTGACAGGCACTCTTAACTTAAAACACAGATGTGTATCACTATAAAAACAGCTGCTAACTGATATTTAATCACCTGTATCAGTACGTAATCTAATGCTATGAGCATTTTTCACAGAGGACTCAGAGAACCTGCCGGAATCTGAGGCGACACGTGTTTACTTGCTGTCAACACACTGCAGGCACACAGCCACCTAATTAACATCTATGTCCTGTAAATGTGCCATTGTGTGTGTTTTTAATCTCAGTCAGATAGTGGGAAAACAAAGCAATCACAACAAAAGGAAAGCTAAAGTATTTTGGCCGGAGGCATCAAGTGTAATGCAGTGGTACAAAAAAAAGAAATAAGAAAAAATAAAGCAATAAGCAAATAAAAAGAAAAGGATGGTCTCACATGAATGCGAGCAGTAATGACACTGTGACAGCTGTAGTTTATAAGGACAATAACCGTGTCACAGCATCGTTGAGCCGGCCTGGTGAATTATAGCCCCTGTAGACTCTATTGCTGCCATTTTTCCTTAGGTCTCCCTGAGGAGCAGCACCGTCTACATGTCTGCCACATTCCTCTGCCCCTGGCCTACATCAGCGAGGCCGGTAGATGTGCGCAGAGTTACGGCGACGGTCACAGGCCGTTGCTTCTCATATCTCCAATGGTTGTTTTAAAGACAGACTGATGGGAGTGATGAGAGCGAAGGGGGAGGGGGAGACGTGGAGGGAGGTGGTGTTTAAGGAGCGTCTCTGTGGAGAAGAAGAGTTGAGTTATGGAGCGTGGTGGAGACTGGAAACACCTCGCACCACTCCGCTACGGCCGGATGAATGATGGGATGGGAGTCTACAGCTGTGGCCTCGACAGGGAGGTGTGGGAGGGCTCTTCGCTCTTCGCCTCAATCACTCTCGCTGTCTGGAAGGTGGAGGTCTGCTCGCCTCCCTGTATTCCCCTCTTCTGGCTTAATCTTTGTCTTTTTGTCTGACTCACCGCCTCTCCCTCCCTTTGCTGTTCTGTTTTTTCTCACCTGACGGCCGTTGTTTTCCTAACATTTTCCTCTCATTCATCAGCTCTCTTTGTGTTTGTATCTCTCCAGCTGTTTCTCCCCTCTGGTGTCTGCCCATCATTCTCCCTAACTCTCTCTCGCTGAATAAAATAGTGGCTACACAATAAAATCAAGTCAGTAGCCTTCACCAGCCTTTAACTCTTTGAACGCAGCTGACATGACTGGTGTCAGAACTCACACCTTTTCTTTTCAGTCAAAACTGTTAAATCAGAAAACACTTTCACCCCCCCCGTTTCTTGTTTACTTCTCCACTATTCACTCTATAATAAACTGGGAAATGCACAAAAATGACCTTAAAGACCTGCCACCGTTCTGATCCGTCAGCTAGTCTCTGGTTCTGGTCTCAACAGACTCATCTGAGTCTGGGTCTGACTGAGGCTCAAACATGTGGCTGAGTCTCTCTGACGTTTCCTCCTCTGACCATCTTTATGCTCTCGGCTCTTTCACCCGTCAACCTAGAGTAAGCAGCGGTGGTGGGCGGGGCACAAGACCTGATCATCATCAACTGCTTGGCTACCAGCTGACTACTAACACTGAATCATACTCACACAGATTTACACCTCCACCTCCTCCACCACACTAACCTGATCCTTTTCTGGTGAGTCTTTGGTATCGGTGATTTAATTGAGATTTATTATTCATGTATGTTTTGACTAGGGGCGACTGGTGTGCCAGCAAAGTCCTCGATGCTGATCAAAGTCTTTGAGATTTCCCCTGAAGAGCAGAGCCTTTTCCACCGAACCTAACTGTGTTAACATTTGAAGTAGTCACTTCCTTGATGTTAAAAATGTGGCTCCCCTGAGTCAGTCCACAGCCAACTTTTCTGACTTGAGGAAAATTTGACTTTTCACACTATCACTACATTTTTACAGTACTAAGGCTCAGAATGTCCCATCGACAAGTTTCTTTTAACTGTCGCCTCACTTGTTCTGAATATAATACATGACGTGATGAGTTCCATAAGCCTGTAAATATTGGTAGAGAGAGAGAAAACCAAGCAAATCCAGACTGGAGTTCAACAACAAGACTATTGTAGGTCAATACCTAGTATATGGCTGGACCATATACCGTCAATGTGTGAAATTGAGTACATAATTGAAAACTGTGGAACTTCTGTAAACAACTTCTTTTACTGGAAAGTAGCTAAAGCTGCTGGAAAAGTCGCTGACTGTCACAAGATAACGTAATACACTAATTCAGCCTTCCAGCCACTTTCAGCTCTTCATCTCCTCCTCCTCCTCACTGTGCTCACACACAGCTGCAATCCCGAAAAAGCTGTTTTCATTTACATGTTTTCTGTTTGTAACAGAACAAGCAGGAAATGCTGACTAAAACGTTGCCCATTAAGATGTTTACTTCCAAGCTGCTGCTAAAATCCTGATTTTATAACTGCGAGTCGGCCAAATACGAGGCGAGTAAACTTTTAGCTTGTTTACCTTCCACCTCGACATCCCTGCCTGCACGTGTGTTCTTACCTGCTCTCCCTTCCTCTCACTCTCTCTCTTTCACTCATCTCTCCTTTGCTCCCAGTTCCCTCTGTTACCGCGCGAGGAAGTGACGATGACACAGCGTGCCATCCCGATTACAAGGTTAAAAGACACAGACGGAGGAGTCACACAAACTGTGGCGCTGCGAACGTCACCGCCGCTAAAACAGAAATGACGTCTGTCAGATGCGGCTATAATCCTGTTTATGATGTGTGTGCTCTCTGACAAAAGCATGAGCAGGCCCAAAATCATGCACGCACGCACACACATGCACGCACGCACACACACACGCACACACACACAACCACAAAACACAAACCACAACAAACAACATGAAGGCTGTATGGGACATTTTGCTGTCTATTTGCATTGGTCATCTCCAGACCAGCAGATTGAATGAGACAAGATGTGTGGGTGTGTGATGAGGAGGGGGAGGGGTTCATGCCGTCACTCTACACCCCTAGATAAGATGTTCACTCTGTGGGTGTGTGTGTGTGTGTGTGTGTGTGTGTGTGACCACCTACCTAATCAAGTAGTAAAAAAACACTACTTTCCCTTTTCTCTTTCCTTGTCATCCTCCTCTTTTCCTCATCTCTGTCCTTTTAACTAAGCTGATTAAAAGGCAACCCCCCCACCACCACCACCATCCACCCCCTCCCACACCCCCACACACCCCCCCCACACCCCTACTCACCCACCAACCAACCCACAGCCCTACGGCAGCATGGGACAGCGAGGGGCCTTCACTGCTTTCTGCATGAATATTAAGTGCGGGATTTGTGTCGCGGGTTTGAAATTGGAAATCACAAGTTTGACTAATCAGCTTTGGAGGTTCCACATTCAGGGTTTGTGTGTATGTCTGTGTGTGTGTGTGTGCTAGTGTGTATGCGTGCGTATGCATCTCTTCCCTCGTCTCCAGTGGCAACAGAGAGCCCCTACACACACACACACACAAACACACACACACACAAACACACACACACACACACACACACACACACACACACACACACACACACACACACACACACACACACACACAAAACTTCACCACCACCACCACCCCTGATCCTGCTGCGAGTCAGAGTGCTTATTCACTGGCTCGGTGGGGCCAAATACACCCCCTGGCACACACACACACATGCACACACGCATGCACACACACGCACGCACGCACGCACGCACGCACGCACGCACACACACTCCCCTCCATCCCCCTCTACCCCCTCACTGCATTCACTCCCACCCACCTCTCATTTAAAAAGGGACCCAGAAATAGCCCAAGAGGCTATTAGGAAAAATACAGCCAGAGGAGGAGGAAGCTGTAGGGGTTTACAATCCAAAGCCATTCAAGGGTACACTCCAGCATCTCCCTCTCTCCTTCTCTCTCTCTCTCTTATTCTCTGTCTCCCCCTTGTCATCCATCCTTCTCCCTCGCTCTCTCTGCCTCTCTTTGTTCTGATGAATCAGTGCTTTAGTGAAGATGCTCATTATGGCTTGATAGCTGGGACTCGTTCAGTATCCCCGGCATTGGTGGAAAATGTGGAAGAAAGACAGAGATAAAGAGGGAGGGAGAGATGGGGAATGGAGGGGAAAGAGTGCAACAGGAAAAAGGGAGAAAAAGAATAAGGGTGAATGCAAACTAGGAGAAAGGAGTATTAATGAAGCAAAATAGATGTGAACAAGTCTAGATTCTTCACAATCTCACGGATTAAATGGAGGGGAAGGACACGACCTGGAAAAGCGTTTCAGGTCTCCATATTACAACTAATGTTATTCATTTAAATTCACATTTTCTCTTTCTCTTTCCACTGAAGCTGCCATGACCTTTTCTATATTCTGATCATACTTACAACATGCTGTCTTCGTCTTGTCTTATGTCATATATGGTAAGACGTGTTAGTTTCAAGAAGAAAATGTACTTCCCCCATGTTAAATCACTTTTATGAGGCACTTTAGCTTCAGGCTCGGAGCTGTTGCTATCAATTTATGAGCTTTAGTTCTTGCAGAGATTTGCAAGGGATGAAAATGCTAGAACATTCAGAGGTGTTATTGATAATAGCAATAATGTCAAATTTACTTCTTCTTTATGTTTTTACTTAATGTCGTGTCGCTCTTATAAACATACGCTTCATAGAAAGTGGATTTTCAAATGCTGAAAGTCTGTGATGTATTTGGCAGCAGGAGTTAAATGTCTTACTGGTTAACCTGAATGTGCCTCCTGATAGCACTGCGTCGTGATAAAAAAAGACACACAAAGAGCTACTTTAGGAAATACTTCATGCACAACGGCCGGTGACGAAATCTCTAACCTCTTCATCTCACAGTTTATGACCTCACAGGACTTGAAGAATGACTCCGTGGCCCTTGTGATATATGCACCTCGCTGTATCCATGACTCCGGCTCTGCTGTGAAAAGGCTGTCTGGTGAGATTTACTGTCATTGCCTCGACACACAGCGAGACAACAGGCATGACAATAGTTCATCCATGATCTTACAACAAGATATTTCCCTCTATATGGGAAGGTTTAGGATCGGGTGGCTGCTTACATAGCACGCAAGAAGAAAAAACAGTTGCAACAGTGAAACTTCTGAACGGAATGACCATTGCTATATTGTGTGAAGCCAGGTGTTATCATCTCCTGCATATACTGCATGAATATAAGCAAATAACTGAGACTTCTGAGATGCTGATTTTAAACCCACGGCACAAATGAGCTGTATTTTGAAGAAATGTGCATGAAATTGAGACACATTTAAAAAAGAAATGGTCAAAACTGAAGCAGCAGAGGCCGAAATATCATTACTTTTAGTCTGTAGTATGGCCCAAACAAGTAGATCTAACATTTCCTATAATGCGAATGAATAGTGTCTTTCATTAGACTCTCCCTGCAGACATCCAGTTAAACTCCACGTCCCAGGCTTCATGTTAAGAATTGGAGGTTTCTTGCCCGGTCCAAAGCAACAAGACATTATACATCTGCTTTTACAGGTTGATTGGAATGGCCACGGTCAAGTAAGATGATCTTCATGTATAAAATTAGTGGAGCGCCCCTTTAAGAAAAGGTCATGTGCAGCAGTTGACCCTGAACTCTGGATCATCTTTAAATGCAACAGCAAGGAGAGTTTTTCACACAGTCATTGCGTCTTTACAGTAATTTAACTTTGAACAACAAAATGCGACCTGTGATGAAAGAGCAAGCAAACAAATATGAAGCACGTGCAAGCTCATTTTTTTCAAATTGCGCTGGTTTGAACAGAAAAACAATGGCCGCCTGGAATGATGGAAATGTATCTGGAACATCTGGTACACTTTAGAAAATTGGTTGGTCGTCAGGAATGTCGGGCATAGGCTATTTGTACGGAAGAAAAAGTTACACAA
Source organism: Seriola lalandi dorsalis (assembly GCF_002814215.2). Classification (NCBI taxonomy): domain Eukaryota; kingdom Metazoa; phylum Chordata; class Actinopteri; order Carangiformes; family Carangidae; genus Seriola; species Seriola lalandi. The sequence continues at coordinate 340,085 of NW_019525047.1, forward strand.
CCGCTGTTCTTATCCTTTAAAGCACTGCAACAAAAACTACAAATTGTCCATGTTCAAAACCCAGTCAGCCGGTACCTTCCGTCTTTGCTTAGTCTCACTGGAAAGGTTCTGTTTTGCAACTGACCTTGACCTCTGACCTCCTGTGTAAGGGGTGCAACATAAATACCATAATTACACATGAAGCACATACACATATACATCAGGAAGTAATTCTATGTATGTAACCATACTCGCTCCGGTAGCTTTTTTCTGCCACAGTCAGCTCAATCATCTGAGAGCTACTCCGTTTCAAGTCAGAACTCCAGGCCACACTATCAGCCACTCTGTTAAAGTCATCCTGCGCAATCATCTCTCATCCTGTTGTGATACATTATGAACAAAGAACGCTAACACACACGCCTGCTCTCAGACTTGACCATGTTAACACACACACCACAATATAAATACAAATACAAATACAAAGACAGTATGCAGCCATGAACATAAAACCATGAACTGGTTTGAAATAAAAGGCTTCATCACCTAGTCAGCTCTCACTGACATTGGCAATGGCTGAACCACAACTTCCCACAAAAGGTCATAAAACTAATGTGGATTTTAATTGACATCCTTGACTGGCACTGAAACACAGCCATTATCCTGGGTAAAACTGACTGCAGGTCAGCCTGGCAGTGAGCCTTTAATGATGGCCATACCACTGCAGGATGGGGATTATTTTTTATGTTTAATCACGGCAGAGAGGACAAGTGTTTCTGGTACGACATGTCTCACTGGGACACTTACATTCAGCCCACAGAAGCTGTAAAGCTAAAGGCTGGTGAAGTGGAGGGAGCTCACAGTCACACAGGTGGTAATAACCAACAGTAACACATGTACCTTGCACTACAGACGTGCACAGGTCTGAAAAATGTCCATTATAAGCATCTTAAATCCATATTGTAATAGCAGAAAAAAAATCTGAATATGCAGCACTAAATAATTTTGAAAATTCTGTTGCTTCTTCAGTTGCCAGTAAGTGCTGGCCTTTAATAAGAAGATATTTACTGTGTGATTCCAGGAAGGAGAAGAACAGGAAAATGTGAGGCAAAGGAAAAGTAGAGCTTATGACCAGGGACTTGCATTGGTCCAATAAGTGAACCAATTCAATTGGGCTGACTAGGTTAAAATTCCTTTGTTATTAACTTCCCCGGTAATTTCTCCCGGCATAAACAAACTCCACCAATCACAGCGGTTACAGCGGAAACTGAGAGCTACTTATGTGAATTCCTTGAATCCGAGTGTATATCTTTGAAAACAAGCCAGGCCCTAAGACCTTTGGCTCCACGCTCATCCCTGATGACATCATGGGCCCATTACCGCGCACCAACAAGGCCATGTGCTGCCATTACTATGTTGCAAGGGGCTAAGAGCATTTTTACTGACATGCTGATGGCATTAACTGGTGGCTCTCGCAGGCAACAACTAGAGCCTATGCTGAACATAAACCTACAGAGAAGCCCCAAGGCTTTCCCTGGTATATTCTGCTTTAATTCTATTCCACCTGCGTGGAGTGAAAAGTCAGGAAACGAGCTGTATGACCTCAGGTGATACATCCGACCGACACGTATGGAGATCAAACCGTCAAGTTAGAAAAGCTTGTGGCTGTCAAAAAGTATAAGATGAACATGAAAATCAAATAAATAATTTCTACTATGAAATTTAAAAGCATAAACATTGGTTTTATTTTAAAGGATGTCTCCTGCTTCGTCTCTGCATTGGCCTTTTATGAACTTCCCTTTTATGCTACAATATATTGTAGCTGCCAAATAGGTCACTACAACAGCTATTCATCCACACAGCATTGTTATCAACTTGTTAAATTAGAACGGACCTCCATTATATAAGAAACAAATTACTTTTCCAGACGTGTTGTGAAAGGCCTACATTTTTCCAAAGCAAATGACAAATTTTGTCCAAAACTTTCAAAAGACTTTTCACATGAACAGCAGAAAAAAATGGTGGTGGTTTTCACTATTTCAGTACCTCCTCATGAGTCAATCTCAAATATTGGAATGAGGCTTAAGACAGATGGAATGTGTCACTGGCTGGTCTCGTGGATTTGGGATGTATTCACCCATTCAGCTCCCTGTAATTACAAAGGCTCTCGCTGAGATCCGATTTGCCGCTGGGAGCTTGTTCAAGGCACAGGGATTGGAACGACAATGGCGTAGTCCGACAAAGGAATATGGATACTGCTCTTAAAATAGAGGGAACTAATGCTGTTTTGTGTTGAGTGCACAGGCTCGCTGGCTCAGATGTGAGCAAGGTAAATTTAATTATGTGCCCCGTACGCACTGGCTGGCTTTCGATTAGAATGGACTAACTTCTTGATGCAGTTGTACTCCAGCGACCACTTTGCGAAGTGTTGGTGACACAGTTTGGTAATTGATGCAGGAGCCACTGGTCAGCGCTAAACTTTTGAGCCTAAATCTCTACTGTCTAAAGTGTTTCGTGGGCTCGTCCATTCATAATAATTTGCATTTTTAATAGCAAATATGAGTGGGGTTCTGTGATTACTGCATTAAGCAAATGACAGTTAGAGGGTAGCGAGACATTTTTTTTTTGTTTTATTGTACTTATTGTACCAATACCTGAACCACTGATTTAATGCTAAAGCTGCAAATAGCAGATATTTTGTGCTGTTGCTTTTAAAGGACAATTAACAAAATCTCAAACAACATGAATTTTGTAAAACTGGAATTTTGCCCAGAAAACATGCAGAGAAGTGGAAGCTAGTGAGAGATATGAGGGCAGGCAAATGGCTTGATGTTTGGTGGTCCCTGGTTGGCCCTCAGTCGGCATGCTGCTCAGGAAGCAGGAAAAAGAAATGAAGCGTGAGGATGAAATCGACTTCAGGGAGCAGAAACTTGGGGACGTTTATGTTTGGAACAGCTGATATGGTAGAGATATGGTGAGGTTCTGGTGATTTGTGAGAGAAAAGATGTCAAACAAAGACGTCTTAAAGTACCGTGATGTAAGTAATACGTTAGTTCAACAGTTGAGAAAATGTAGTTCCAAAGGAAAGGGCTGTTTGATGAAGTGGTGAAAATATTCAAAAAATAGCATACGCTTTAAGTGATATTTTCTGCGGGCACTTTTGTAAAGTGGCTAAAACACATTTTCTCCGGATGACCCCGTCGACAGCTGCACATCACTCAGCTTCTGTCTTCTGTCTACTTCTCTAAACTGAGAGCGCACCGATCCAAAGCCACTGCAGGTAATACACTGACTATAAATGTAAGTACCTCACACAAACCCACGTCAAATAACCCAAACTTCACTTTAAGATCCCTTTAAAATACTAGATTATAATCCGTATTTCAACGGAGATTTTAATGACTACATTTTCAGGTTCTTTGCGATGGCCTGAACATATTTCTCGGCAAAAGTGGTAAAATATATACGTATCTCAAGTTTCCAAGCGGTATGAGAATATATATTTCTTCTGTCTAAAATCTGGACCAATCTATAGAGATGAATATAACAACTCATTGGAGGCGTGAACCTACGTTTCTAGACACGGGCTAACTTTCATCACCTCGACAACACTAACTGCTTATTTTTTAATTTTGGATGAAGGCTAATATTGACTTGATACGACAACAAAATGATTGGTCTAATCCTTTTCTTCTTGTATTCACTTTATTCAAAGCTGTTTAATATTCTTTTTGATCAGCCAGAACTACTGCGCCTGATTCTGTTGGGCTCTGCTTTGTAGTCGCATTTCAGTTCTTCTTTTGCCCTGTCTGTGCTCTGCTGTCTTCCACAAGTTATACTTACAGCGAGAAGGGAAGCCCTAAAGACTCCCCGATGGCTCCAGCAGCTTTCACTTTACAGTAAACAATAACTTCCCTGGCCTCACTTCACTGGCTGCCAGACATCAGCGCGCAGAGGGAAAAATGAAGCAGTTAGCATCCCAGCCTGACACGCTGAGGCCGCTCTCGCGTGTGTTTGTGTGTGTTTACATTTACCGCGACTGAAGAGAGAGATGAAAGCAAGGTGAGGGGGGGATGAGGAGCCGTGAGAGTCATCTGCTTACCGACACGGTTCATAGTGCAAACTCACGCGCCGCAGCCACCTGCCTCTCAATCACATTCCTCACCTGATCTATTTCTGGAGCGCCTGTGTGAGAGCGGCGGGGGTAGCCGGGGATGAAAGCAGCGATGCTACGTTAGTGGAGAGGACCCGTGATTAGTTTATGAAATTGGGTTATCTATCATGTGAAGTTTCTCAAAGAGGAACCCCATATTCACGTAACAGGCACACCACGGTGTGTGTTATTCCATCAAAATGGGTTTCTCAGCGACTGAATTCGGAGAAAGTACATCCCACATTTTCTAACAGCATGCTCTCTGTGTGCTTTCTCCCAATTAGTCGCTGTGACATTTTCAAAACAAATCATCAAATTCATTATAAATTGTAGAGGAAAAGAAAAGATGCCATGCCCGGCGAAAGCTTCAGGCATCGGCAGCATTCAGGAGAGTTGGGGGGGGGGGGGATTATCTGTCTATTTGCAGCTGCTGATTGCCAGGAATGAGATGCCCTCTGGTACTGATCAACAAACTAGGCATTGGCGGCCCTCAGCCATATTCAACCCCCCCCCATCTCCATGTCCCATTTCGTCTGCTGGGGTACGCCTGCCCTAAATGGCACGCTCCCCTCCTTTCCTTTCATCTTCTTGTAAAAATTCATTAGGTACTGTATGCATGTCTTCCAGGCTTCCAAATTGAAGGACGTTGATAAAATACGTACTGTACGTGCAACCTTAATCAGCTTGATCCACTTGATGTAGTTGAAGGCACGATGGGTCTATATTTCTCCCTCTTTCTCTCTCTCCCTCTCTCTCTCTCTCTCTCTCTTTTGCGATCTGCTTTCAGGCTGTTTGCTTTCTTAAATGAACGTAATGGTACAAACGGAGGATAAATTGCCTTCTTGTGCTCCATCTCATCACATCTGTCCCACAGGGCCCTCTCCGAAGCGGGAGGATATAAAAAAAAAAAAAAATGAACACAGACTAGGAAAATAATTCACTTGCTTTGCCTGGGAGATACACATTGCTATCTGTGTAGAGCCTCTGCGATAAGGCTGATGTGCATTTGGTGCATTAGGCCTCCTGCACTATCACCTCAGCACAGAACAGGCTGAGAGTAAAGGGCAAAAGTCAGTGCACAAATATGTGTGTGTGTGTATCGGACTCGCTCCCTCATTTTGTAATCTACCTCCAGGAGGTTTACACTGGGCTTTTCCAAAGCTGTGTGGGGACTGAAACAGCACCTACACAGGTTTACCGGGCGCAGCGGATGTCCTGCAGACGGCGGTGATGACAGCTGACCCGAGGATTCACGCGGGCTCATTCATTACACCGCCAGCTCTCTCAACAGGAGCTAACATTCCAGATGAACTCTCCCCATTACCTCAGTGTCCCTTTTTTATTCTCAATTAGAGCGGGAGAAGGCACTACTCCAGACATCCACTGTGACACTAATTTCACACCCACACAGGGACGCTCACAGGGAGTAATGGAAAACGCTGGTGGATGTCAGAGACAAACAAAAGGCAGCGCCAAAACATGCTGCCATGGCTCTGGGAATAAAATGTGATGCAGTCAGCATCGTTCCCGAAGTCTTCTTCAGCTTGGTATCCTACAAGAGGTGAAGGAGCTGGATACCCCAGACAAAACACCCTGGAATAACTGGGATACTGATGATCAAGTAAAATGGAATTTGTTACCAGTAATGTATGTGTCACATTAAAGCAAACTGATCCCTGATGCTAGACATATCAGTTTTACTCCCATGGGAACTGGGAGAAAATGTCATTAGAGACGTGCGAGCTGTTATTAAAGTCTTTACGCAAATGCAGAGGTCATAAAAGATTCATTTGTTTACCAGTGAATTATTGAGAGAAAGGATTTAATCAAATTTACAGATGTTGCAGTCAGAAAGTGCTGCTAATCTCACTTTGATTGCATCCAAATGAAAATATAGACAATAAAAATCAGAGAGACTGATTGTTGATTGTAGAGTTAATTACAGGCGCCAAATAAGAGACAGCAAACAATAAAAAAATGTGATTATTTCAGATTGGCTCAGTGATGATCTGATGAAGGTGGAACATTGTTGCTCATCGTAACTGACTCTCCTTCTGCATTACTTTAATGGAGTCATCCAGTGGACCATTCAGACAGTACAGTGCAGAATAAAACCAAATGATTGTGTATCCCCATAGGAAAAGTGCAGCTATGTTTCTTCAGCCAAAAAACATGATGAGGATGATAAAAGACAACGAAGAAAACAAAAATGTTAACGATGATTATCCAAACGAAGGTGAGGATTAAAGCTCCATCAGCCCGTGGCTCATTACATATTAACATTTCCCACCTCACAAGTCAACCGCAGGTGGTGAAGTGGCGAGAGCGAGGGGAGATGAAAAGCCTGACCTTTTATCAGCACTGGAAAAATGCATTAGCTACCTCATAATCCAATTTCAAGACCATGCAAAGTGGAGGTTTTGACTGAATTTCAGTGTGGAGAGAGCAAGGGGGGAAAACAGCCCAGTGAGTGTTACTTTAGGTGAGGATCTTTGGGTTCTTTTTCTCTCCCTGCTCTCTGCCTGCCAGGCTTTCTGGGGCTGCCGAGTTGCAGAGGACTTCAAGGGCTTTGCACCGCCGAGCTCCGTGAGCTCCATATCTTTTTCCTCCTTTCCTCCCTTGCCTCCCCCCTCCACCTCTTCCTCTCTGTGTCTCTCCGACTCTTTCTATTGCCCATGCTCTGCGGAGCTTTAGAACCTCGACTGGGTAATGGGAGCAGCAGTCAATCAAACTGCGGTTTCAAAAGGTGATGCTTTGTTTCACGCTTGCTTCCCACAAATCCCATCGAGCCTGGCACCTGTCAGATTGTCGTTCTGAAACGCAGCATCCAACGCCAGTCACCCAAACCCCATGGTTCCTGGGCAGATGGAGGGGTTGACTTTTCAGCTGCCTGTCAAGAAATGAGGTCATTCCATTTTGCTAGGTCTACCTTTTTTAATAAGGCGAAAAAAAAACAAACAAAAAAAACAACTGAAAAAGAAAACACTGAGTTCAGGTGTTTACTACTAGCCCACTTTCATGTAAACTTTGTAACAGACAGAGTAGAATTCATGCTCCAGGTTTTAGGGGGGAAAATGATATTTACATTTGCTTTATATAAGATTTTAACAAAACCGAACATGAGCAAATCCTTGATTTCTATTGGTGCCCTTCAGTTTTACTGAGTCTGACAGCACTGTCAAAACACCACCGGTGCTGCCAGCTCTAATAACGTGGAGGTTGGTAATAAATTGTCAAATGAGTTCTTGTTGTACCGTGATCTCGTAGAGGAACAGTAAAACCTGATACGGCAGAATGGACAGGATCTCCGTCTGCCCAGAGCGACCGGGGGTCCTCGTATCTCCAAGGGTTTATGAGCTCAGGTCTGACTCATTCCAGTTTTACAGTCACAGTGACCTTCCCATTAGGGCTCCATTATCAAAGGTCTATTAGCGAGAGAGGCGTATTCCCAGGCTATTTATCCAGCTGCAGCTTCTTCATATGAACTGTAGTGGATAAACAAGGGTGCAGCTTTGAAACCCTTGGCCAGTCATGGGTGAATGCCTTTATTATGGCATAAAATGAACACACATGTGCATAAACACATGAGACATAATTAGAGTCCAAGATGCAAAAACTACAATGTACAGTTACTGGCAATTGCAGGCATTTGGACCCCACCTCCTCTAAAAAGGAATACCTCCCTACGTCAACCGAAGGGCCCCTAAGTGTCTCTAATTAGTTGACTGGATCTAAAGAACCTTCTTCTATTTGACTAAAATGTTGTGTTTTAATGACAGCACCGAGGATGTACAGTAAACAAACTGATGGGAACCCAGACTCCTGGGTGCGCTCGCACTGTTTGATGTCTTTCCAGCTATGCTAATGTTTGACTAGGTGGCTTTTTAGATGAAAGACACTGATTAGCTCAGATGTAGTCATCCTCCAACACACTTGCTGCCTCTGTTGAGCATTCAGGGGTGTTTTTCCCAGCAAGGGCCGAAAAAAATAAAGGAAGGCTGTCAGCTAATTTCAACTCAATTTACTGCCGTTTACTTGGTCCCTGGAACCAATTTTTACAAGATAAGATTTTTGCAGTTGTGCTATGCTTCTAGAAGTCATATGATAATCAGCAGATGGCTTCCACCATGGTTATATTCCCATATAACATTATTAACTATGCTGTAGGAGACTGTGGAAGCTAGCCGACGACAGAGCGCTGGTTTATTCTGTTTCTATACTGTGTTTTTGTAAAATATACAAGATAAAAACAAAACTTCCCTGCATGGCATGAAATCCAAGAATCTCAAACTTCTTTTGAAACAATTTTATCGGTTGAAAAATGCATCACTGCACACTGGAAATAAAAGTATGTGTTTCTGTATGTTGTTTAAGTTCATTCAGCGTGTGTTACAAGGTAATGGCTTGCTATCAGATGTCTGACCATGGGACAAAACTGCACCAGAAAATAACTCAAATATCCCTGTGAGGTGGGATCCTTAATCTGCCCCCTTTGATCACAGCGCGTTTCTCTGGGGTCAACCTCAGAAGGCGGTAGCAGTATCCAGGTCAGAGTTAAATGCTGCTCATTCTTCTCTTTCATACTGAAGACTTACTGACAGCCAGGAATCAGCAGCCTTCCCTGGGCAATCCCCATCTATTTCCTTTTCCTGAACCTTCAAACAGGAGGTTCATGTTATCTCTGCAGCTCTGGGTTAAGTAGCGGCAGCAGGATAAAAAATGAAAAACTGTAAGCCATACAGGATCTGTATGTGGCAAAACAAAAGTTCTGAGACCAATTTTTCCGTCTTGGTACATGGAACAGTCAGAAATGATTGAAAATTCTGTTATACTGGCACTTTATACCAAGAAAGTTCTATTAAGTTTAATTTAGAAATGCAAATTACTGTTTATATTTGTTATGATATGAAAGTGACGGGAGTCTTGAATCTGAATGTCTTTCAAGCTCCTTTTTGCAAATCGTAAATAGAAAGCCTCTGAGCTAAATAAGAACCAGTGCATATTATTATATCTCAAAGGCAGCAAGACAAATATTACAGGCATACAGCCGGGCTGGCATACACAAGATATGCAAAGCAGCGAGAGGTGCAAAACAAAAAAGCAGTGTTGAACATGCAGTGCATATTTCAAATCAAATAACAACCCTTGCGACAGCTAATCCTGTCCCTGAAAGTAAAACTGCACACTGCGCTATCAATACTGACGGCTCAGACCCCAAACCAAACATAAGCTTGTACGTATGATTAACATTCAACACTGAGCTTTCTATGCTGAAATAACCCCCATGAAGGTGAGAACTCACTATTTCCAAGAAACTGCTAAAACAAGAGAAAGGGAAAGAAAAGATAAGACAGGTTCTTTTTATGTTTTTTTTTTTTTTTTTGATACCGATGAATTTCAGAGACGGCCTCATAAATAGTATAATGTGTCTGTATTCCATTCCAAGAAGATATTATGCTAATTTGTGACATAAAAACAACAGAAATATGGAACAGCTTTCAGATGGTCAGAGGAAATTTAGCCAAATCTGAATAAACCTAAGCAACCACTGAAAATGTATTTTAAAAAAGTTATATCAAAGCAACAAAGCATCTGTTAACAATCAGACCCTTCATGCAGGAGGAGCTATGCCTTTAGCAGATTGCTATTAATATTCACTCTTAGGCTACGGTATCACTACTGTATCCCTGCACAGAGCTTATTGATATTCCCAGCGAGAATCAATAGCTCCATGTCTATCACTGACCAACATCTTAAGAGTCTTGTGATCCGAATGCACATGCTGACTGAATACCAATCGAGCCCTACATTACCTTCCTTTTTTTCAACCAGCTGCCGGGCTTATCATCAACTTCTTGTGTTGGAAGTGGGATAGTTTACAGTAGGCAGCTGTTATGACGCAGCAGGGCTATCCTGAGGAAACACGTGGAGGTAACCTTCACTTTAGACATATGGATCAGTGGCCTTCGCTGAGCCCCAGATGTATTGGCACATGGATTTAACCGGCTATGGGAGAGGCCAGATAACCTTGTCATATCTACTCTGGCTGTCATGGGAGGGTAACAGGATGGAGATTCTACCTCTGCGAATCCTTTTAGAAACACACACTCTCTCTCATGGAGGCGCTCTGTCTTGATCGCAACACAGTAAAGTAATTCAACACACTCCACCACCACGTGAGCCTAGCAGTGAAAGGTCACAAGCCCCCACCCCCCACCCCTGCCGAGTGACAGCTGTCAATCACAGCAGGTAGGTATTATCCGATCCATTTGTAATACTGGTCTCATGACTTCTCACCACTGCGTATGACCTACAATCTAAAGTCCTCATAGCACTTCCCGCACAGCAGAGGACAGTAAAATATATGCAACAACAACAACAACTTGTATTTTTGAAACCAAGATATGCAGCGGAGAATCAAGATTTACGAAAGCTGAATTGTTAGGGTTAAAATAAATAATACTTCTGATGCAGCCAAGATATTGTAGGTATCATAACATCACTTTTTTTTGATGTTTAAAGATTTTACTAGCAAGTGTACAGTGCAAGGTCCTTGGTGTGCTGATGACAAGTCGAGACAGTTATATTGATTTAGATGTGGTTGGACTTTGTTGTTCATGCAAAATTCATAAGTTCTGTTGAGTGCAAACTGAGTCGTCGGGCTGTACGTGTCTATCTTTGGGGATCTAACACTGCTTGTCGGCAATGCATGTAATGAGCTAATTCACTTTCACTCACAGCACAAGAAACCATGATCCTCGTTTCCATTCCATGTTTGCTGAGGCTGAAAAGATGGATAAAGAAATAAAAACATACAAGATGACTTCTCATGCTCTGCATGATGTTGTCATCATATCAGAAATTCATGTTGACATGCAGGTTATGAGCGATGCAAACCCCCCCACCCCCCCAGCGACCAAAAACTCAACTCAGATACAGAGTGACTCTCTGAGAAAGGTGTGCGAGGGGCCGGGGAGGATTACTTGTGGATCCAAGGATAATGAAAAAAAAAAAAAAGACACTGCCTGATATTAAATTCTAACACATGGAGAATTACTGATAGGCTGCTGGTGTTGTTTTACCTTGTCTGTGGATTCTGCCTGCTCGCCCTGTGGGAGAAGCCGGTGATAACACTGTGTAAAATTCATTGCTTTTCTGTGCAGCATGATGTGTCACCCATGACTCGTAGAAGTGAACAAATAATGTCAAACAACTGCTTCTACATTATAGATGAGGTGTAAATGAACTAGATTGTGGCACGAGCGCCAGCGACAAAGCTAGTTGGGGTCGTTTTGAGTGAACCAGAATCGTAGCAGTAACCTTGCAGCGCCTGTGTATGGATTCTTTTTTGTTTGGGTTGCTCCCTACCTGTCTGGAGCTGCAGGCCGTCCATTGCGAGGCTTGTTGACCTGGGCGTACAGAGCTTCCAGGGGTGGACCGTTGTCCGGAAGGCTCAAAGGGAGGTGAGGGCTCTGGGGACTTTGAGGGAGGTGGTAGTGGTGGTTGTAAGGGTCCATGCTGCTGCTATCTACCGACGAGTCTAATGATCCGATGCCAGCGTAGGTGTGCTCTTCATCCGAGCTGAAGGTGCGGCTGACAACATCTTGGATCTCGGCATACTCCCTCTCCTTCGCCTGCCTCTCCCGGAGTTCCCGCGTCTTGGCCTGAATTCTGTGAAAAAACGGTGAAGAGAAAAACGACTGTTTGTTTATTTTCTGAATCATCTGGTAAAAATGTTGCAATATATTTTCCTCAGTGGGAAAAAGTAAGGATTTTACAAACCTAGAAACTGTGACGAGGATACCCTTCCTCTAGTTCAGACAAAAATACATTCGATTAATCAAAATTTTGTAACGTTCAGAAGATCAGCCTGATGAATTTTTAAGAAGTTTCAAGTATTTTTTAAATGTCTGTAAAATGTTGCTCGCAGCTCTTCATTTGCAGCGCAAATATTATCCAATATTAATCAATACATAAAAGATTCTTTCTATATTTTCCAGACAGTGAGTTTCCTTATTTTTTGATATTTGTTCTGGCTCTGCTGATCAAACCAAAAAGGTTTCATAAAATTAGCCCTGGGAACCGAGGCAACTTTGTTTAATTAAAAATTACACACATTTATTTGTCTCCTAGTAGGAGAGCCAGAGATATTTAATGGTATGTGACGTATTTGGTGCAAGTGCTTCAGAAATGCAAGGAGGCAACACGGCAGAAACAGACGAGGGTAAGACCACGCATAATATTCCATCCAAGACTCGGAGAGGCCTCCAGCAGCATATCAAGTTTTAAGTTTAATCTTAGAGATTGATCAGTCCGGACTTGAGAGAGGCCACTCCTCCTAAAACTTCTAAAGTGGCTTTCTTCTCCTAAGTGACAGGTAATGAAGATAGAGAAAAATACCTTCCCCTGTAGAAGGAGAAGCCAAGCAGTAGTATTGAAATATGTGGGTGGAGATGAGCGGACTGATCTTATCCTCTCACGAGAGGAGCTGGGAGGGAAAACAGTCAGACCTCCTCTTCCTCCTTCCCCACCCCTCCCTCTCCCTCCGTGCTCGTTCCTCTCCCCGGGACCACTTCCACACAACAGAGCCTTTCACAGGACCTTTCCTGTCTCAGAGAATGGTTCCATGTGAATGCCCATCTGTCCGCAGCTAACAAGACTCAGTCATGGTGTTGCATGGGAGCGAGGAGAGCTGGCATTGTAGGAGCAGGGAGGTGGACGTTGGGGAGTGGAGAGGAGAAGGGGTGAGGACAGGAGGAGGTGGAGGAGGGTGGGGGGGTGGGGGGTTTGACCTCCCACTGCGGTGACCCTGGCAGCAGCCACCAGACTGCTCACTGGTTCCAGATGTTGTATTCCCGCTGTAGGGTAACACACATCTCACACACATGGATACAAGCACACTACCTCCCACTGGCGCTAGACTTCCCTATTACCTCGGGTCATAACTGACCTCTGACCCCCCCCCACTGCTGCTCCTCACAGATGATTGACAGGTTTAGAACTGAGCGAAAATCCCCCCTAGCCTAACTTTCTCTCCCATGTCTGTGTATTTTAATAACAGTAATCACATTTCAAACAATCACCATTTTTCAGTGCCGGATTAACCCAATTCCCACATCCTACCCATAGACTGCCTTGTTTATTTTTAGCCGCCAAAAATCCCATTTTCTCAGCATTATCTGTGGAATGAGATTTTGATGAAGGCCTGATGCAATGTTGCATGATATGCAGTCATCTGTAAAGCCTCTAAGCTGGTCTGGTGTCTTTTTGCATCGTCGCGGACCAGGTACAGCACGGAAATGATCAACTCGGAGCACAGTTGTTGATACCCGGTGTAGTCTCCCTTTAGTTTGTGCTGTCAGGAAATAAAACACAGGGCGGAAAACACTAATTCCCAGAAGCCTTTTCACCTGCCATCTGGCTAAAGTGATGTCAGATCTCTGCCAGGAAGGACCAGACAATGATGTTACCACAGGTTCACGGAAGTCCACTGGGATCTCAAGCCCCTCTGGCGTTTTATGGACTAATCAGATTCATAAAAACGGCGATATTGACATTTGGGATGAGATAATGGCCTTGGCTAGACTGGCGACATGAAGCTAAAAGAGAGAGACTTCTCCTCCTGGCCTCAGGAGTCTGACATGGATAAAGCTAATAGGTGCATTTCAATAAAAGGATATTAACAGGCAAAAATGCCGTAAAACAAAAAACGCTGTTGTCATTAGAGCCATCCTGTGTTGTCACTTGCTCTTATGAACTCACCAACTTTCAAAATAAGGTTTTGTTTCAAGCCATGACATCTGGGAGAAAGGTCGTGGCTCTTTTTGTCAAACAAAAGATCCGTCTGTGTGTGTTTGTACAGAAAACATATCCACAATCCGAACCTGTCAATCTGCCGTGAGAGGCCAATTTCAACATGTTCTTGCTGTCAGAAAGAAAAGCCGGATAATGATACAGTGTTAAGTTTCCGCCCAGGTGGCTGTGGGTCTCTGTGGCGTATTTTCTGCCAGATGACTTCTACTGATGTGTCAAGAATAAAACATGTAATAAAAATTACATGTACAGTATATGGATCTACTTTGCATTAGAAAAAAATGCCAGCGTTCACTTTCCGAAGCGAATCCCCCTGACTATTTATGTGGTGCCACGAGCAGGTGTGTGTTGGAAATTTCAGAAATTGAATTTATCCTGTAAAATAGCTCATAGTCCAATAATAGGACTGCAACAAGACGTGCCAATCATGGTTTTCAGAGGACGAGTCCGAATAACTTTGACGTTCTTTTTACTTTTCGTCTGGTGGAACGATGTGAAACGTCTCAACAGCTGTTAGATTGCTGTGAAATTCAGTCCAGACATCCGGGTTCCCCTCAGGGTGAATTGTAATTATCATCTTTTTCAATTAGCACCATCAGGTCAAACTTTTAATTTGTCCAACACTTTGGTTTTTGACCGAAAAAAAAAAAAAATAGTGACATTCCCATTAACCTCAAGTGTAGCGCTAATTAGCAAATGTTATTATGCTAAAACACTAAATTTAGTTGATGACCGACGGATCATTATACCTACTAAACATATTAGCACTGTGACATTAGAATACAGGCCTAGCTCTAAACAAAGCTGTGACTAAGTACAGTCTCGCAGAGATGTAGTCAGGCTGTAGTCACACTTGTTTCATCAACATAAGGAAACATATATGATGAATGTAACTCACTTACTACAAAAGTCAACCCTGACTTAAGGCATGAGATAGGATGCATTGCCTTTTTTTTTAATCCAAAACCAAGACTTTAAAATCATTAACCGACTGCTTAAATAAGCCTAGACCTAAAAACATCTGGAATCTTGTCAAACCCCTTTGCCCTGTACGCCCGTTCTCCTTATTACTGCACAGAAATCATACTGACGACATGAAGAAAAACATTAATATTCATAGTGGAATATAAACGTATTTTATAAGGAACTGGGTTGGAATTTGGTAGCCATTTTTCTGCACTGTAATATTCTCATTAGCTCCTAACTTTCACACCTGCCAACTGCGTTCTTCTTGGGCAACCTGCAACTGCTGCTCCACTTCCAACTCCCTCTCCTTCCCCCGCTTTCTCCTGAGAGACCACCCCCACAATGTACCATATATACTCCATTAGCCAATTAATGGCCCAGCATGTTAACACTGAGGAAAGTGCTGCCCACACTAAACACGTTATTACTGTACAGCCCCAATTACTAGCCCTTCTCCTCTCTTCTCCTCTTACCAGACACTACATCCGAGAGGAGAGGACACTGTAGCTTTTAATGCAATCAGCCTGGGGGAGGTTTCATTTCAAAAAGGGGGACAAGCGAGCTTTAGTGTTTCACAGCAGCCCCCGCTGTGGATTTTAATTTTTGTTTTAATTATACAGATGACAGCAGAAATGATAAGAGTATTACGTCAGTAATTGCTACATTTCTTTTGTGTTGTCCGTGTTTTACTCCGCATTCTTAGAAGTAGGATTGACCTCACATGCACCTTTAAATAAAAATGCAACGCTTACTTACTTGGTCTTCATAATAGTGCAGTGGAAAGGCATTTCCTCCAGGCCTGACAGTCTAGACAGTCTAATGCTGAGGCTTTCAGGGCAGTTGAAGTTCAACTCCTAATCCACTGACTGACCATGTCTTCAAGAAAATTATGTGTCAGCCAGATAACAATATTCTTTCTTTAACGTCTGTTCTGTTCATCGTTCTGTTCCCGTTTTTTCATCCATTCTCACTAAACTGAGACTGAAAACGGCAGCTTCACGTGAACTAAAAACAGAATTTGTAATGACGCTGTTCATTTCAGCGCATAAACGTGAAAGCAGAAGATTGTTGCATTAAGTAATTACTTTAACATATTATATAGGTAGAATGAGAAGCCTGGTGTGGACTGGTAGCGACATGTCAGCTTACCACGAGTCCCTGCCTCTCCACGCTGAATAAATCTCATTGTTTATCCAACAGGGCTGTTGTTTTGGACCGACGAAGACAGCAGACTCCTCCATATGCTTGACAGTGTTTAATCTACCCCAAGGGGAGGCTTGGAGGGAGCTGGGGGT
>NW_019525047.1:356307-378036 GCF_002814215.2 Seriola lalandi dorsalis
GGGGGGGGTGTCTGTACTCTCAGACACTCATTTTGAAGTCAACACACTTAGAAGTTTGAAAGCCTGTCTCTTCAATATGCATTGTTACTGCGGTGGATGAAACAGAATGTATTTGCTCTCTAACTTTCTCATCCAGCTGCCTTGAATAGATCTTTCTTTTCAATACCCCCTCATCAAAACATGTTCCATTGTTCTGAAGTGCAGATGGAGGGCAGAACGTATCTGAATCTAATCAAAGTGCAGTAAATGACTCTGCGCGCAGCTGTCTGTGCAGAATCACAAACCTCCGATAGCCAATTTTTTTTTTTTTTTTTTTTTTGTGTGTTGACACACGGGCCCATAAGAGCGTAATGCAATCACAGAGATAATTGTCCAAGTTTCGTGGTGTTAATTTGCAGTGTTAATAATCACATTAACTTGCTGTAGGTATCAATATAATTACAAATGTAATCACACTTCCCAATCAGCCAGTTGTAGCTTCCTTTGAACTTACTATGAAAATGAGGCTCAAATAGGATACTGAAATAATGAGATGGTTTGACAAAGTGGAATGATAACGCTGGTGCCACAATCACTGTGGAAAAAAAAAAAACAGAAAGGGAAGAAATCTTCTGGAAAACTGCTTTATTTTTTGGACACACTAAGCCTCTGTACGATGAACGTGTTATAATAAAAGACCAAAGTCTCGGACCTTATCCATGTTTGTTTGTCAAAATATGAATTGTGCTGACTGACCTCCTGAAACACTTCTCAAGTTTTGTTTGTCTAGAGTCAGCAGGAAGTCTAACAACAGACAGGAGGAAGCAGGCCACTGCTGAGGAAAAAAAAAAGAGTCAGTGATGTGCTCTGCTGCGGTCTGGGAAACGGGAACAAGGAGAGTGGCAGTGGAGTGCTGGCCGCTGATTAGAAGCCAACCGGAGCCGAGCAGATAAGAGAGAATGGACATCATAATCAGCTGCCACAGAGAAAGACAGAGAGAATGAAGTTCAGTTCAGGCGGAAAATGAGGAAGGAACATTGTCAGGTCGTCTTTGTGTGCTCCCCACTTTGGCCAGGAAAATATAGTTTCAGGGCTAGCATGTGCAGAGATAAGTCGGGGACTGATAGAAGCTCCACCAACACCACCTGCCCTGTGTTTCCTTCCCTCTCTCTCTCTCTCTCTTCTCCCCAGCGGCCTCGCGTGAATGAGGGCCACAGAAATGGCTTCTCTCCAACCCACCCAGGGTCCAATCAGAGAGCTTGTTGTCTGCAAAGTCCTCTCAACATGAGCCAATCAGATAGGGGTGTCTCGGGTGCTGTCCACAGGCATAAAGAAACCAGAGTAATGGCTGCCCACTGCTGGGTTGAACAGTGGTTTAGAGCAGCCTAACCACGGGATCTAATGCTGCTTTGATGAGATATGAAACAGCCAATCACAGGAGCTGTATAAAAACCTGCCAGATTTTTAGCAAAACAAATGCTGCTGATAACCGCTCCTCATCAAGCCGATGCACTGCACTGTGCTCCAGTAATGAGTCAAAAGTTTTATGCACTGTCTGCTCCATCATTGTCAATGGTGCTGCCATAAGAGGCTGACAAGATATCAATGAGGGGAACATTTTTACCCAAAATAAACTCCTTGCTTCTGTTAGGACCGCAGGCCGAACCGTAAATGGCATGAATCATATCAAGGTCATAGTTTAAAATATATAACCAAAGCTGCCTTATTGCAGGGCAGAGAGGGCAGGTTTTATGAATTAATCTGTCTCACCTCTCCGCTGACTCCTATTTTGAATCGCTAAAAGCCCCTGTCAAAACCGTCTGCTTGAATTAATGATCGCTAATGTCAGCCGAGCTGGGAGTTTGGCTGCGGCCCATCCCCGGGTCGCGCGGACAACGTTGTGCCGGCTGACGATTTGCCAGCTTCAGAAACCTGTTACAGTCCGATCCATAATTTCATAAACGCACTCTGAAATGGTCCCGTCTCCGTGGCAGCGGTGTAATCAATCAGAGTGTGTACCTTAAGCGGAGACCTACAACAATCAAGTGCAGCACCCTGGGAGTGCAATATAGTAGTGCAACCAAAAAATACAAGAAGTAATGGATTTCTGAGCTGTCGTCCTGCTGAACCCTAATGCTTTGAATATCGACTTGGCTTCATGGCAGGTTGGTTTATTATTACCCACTGCCATTTCCCTCAGGATTCCCTTTCCATTAAACAAGGGACAATCCTGGCCTAGCTGAGTGATGGGATTTGGGAACAGGTACAAAAAGAAAGAATTAGGTTGCCCTCCAGC
Source organism: Seriola lalandi dorsalis (assembly GCF_002814215.2). Taxonomy (NCBI): domain Eukaryota; kingdom Metazoa; phylum Chordata; class Actinopteri; order Carangiformes; family Carangidae; genus Seriola; species Seriola lalandi. The sequence goes on from NW_019525047.1 coordinate 358,583, forward strand.
ACAGGGAGCTGGGACTGGGGCTCACACATGCAGAACGGACACAAACAAGACCGGGAAAGAGAATGTGCTGTAAGACAAAGCAGCAGACAAAGAAATTGGTTGACAGCAGTGAAAGAAAAAGAAGTAGGATTTAAATAGAGTTTGCGTGTTTCTGGGAGAAGCGAGGGTTGAGGACGCGTACCCTACATATCTCATGCCCACCGTGCATCTGTGTTGATTCTGCTGCTTAGCATGACAGTCGTTTGGGAGCTGCTCAAAGGGGGACAGATCTGGATGGAGAGCCAGGCCCGCTGGTCTCCAGGGCGCACCGAGGGAAATATGTTGGGCCCTCAGCCAGAGGGCTTCGCATCCGCAGCGGAGAGGACCATCACTGCGAGTCATAGCTGAATACCGACAAGAAAGGGGCTACAGCTTTTTCAGTAGGGCCTCCAGATGTTCCATTCAGCAGGGAAGAGGCCCCTTTGTGAGTGTTTTTTTTTTGTTTGTGTTTGTGCTACTGTGCATTTTCGACAGCCATCCATCCTTCTCTCTCTTTCGCTGTAAGAGGGAGTGGTATCAAGCCCTATTGTTTTTATTCAATTAGCTGTCATTACCAACCGCAGTTTGATTACTGAGTTCATTTGGCTGGTGGCGAACAATGGAGGCAGCAAGCTGTCTTTTCATCCACCCTGCCACCAATATTGTCTTCCCTGCTGGAGAGAATTAAATGGGGCTTGTCTGTGAGGGATGAGGCGCACACGGCAAAACCAATGCTTTGCCTAATTCTTCTGGACGTCCCGATGTCCACAAACACCAGAGGACACGGAGCCAAGAGGGCTGGATAGAAAGGAACTGCATATTCTTCAGCGATTAACAACCTGGGAGAGCTGCAGGAGAAGACAAATGCGGAGCTACATCGATTTCACCATTATAATGAGCGCCATTCAATCATGCCAAATCCACAGGGGCCTACGAGCAACATTAGGAGGTCAGTGCCTCTGAATGGCACAGGAAACAACAATCCATAAATGATCTATTTAATGTACTGATATAAAAGAAAAAGGACATTTCACAAATTGACATCTGAGTGCTTTCCCAGAATTCCCCAACCTTGCTCCACCATTTTGTTAATTAGGTAGTTTGCTAATTTTCCTTTCAGCAGTGTCCCCCCCCCCCCCTTTTTGTTCAGCCGGGACTTAATTGTTTAGGCTTTTAGCAACCAAAGCCCTGTTGGAGCACTCACCTCTCTTGTTCCAGCCTCATCCGCAGGGTCTCCTCTTCTGACGCCTGCATGTCCTCGGCTTTAGATTTACTGGAACTCTTCCTCTCCATCCTGTCCCCTGGCCGCTCATCCCTCCGGTGCTTTACAAACCTGAGTAAAAGAGAAGGGCAGAGTGGATTTAATTGAGGCCCAGGCTTTCATTTCTTTCTTTTTTTTTTACAGCAGCAAGTCTATTCCTTTGTCCAGGAATTTCATTTGAAATACTCAGTAGGAAATTAAAGTGTCAAACTGTCAAAATCTTCAGATTGGGTTTGTAGAGGGGAAACAGCTCAGGAGTCTCCCTAGGCACCCATTGGTTATTGGAAGAAGAACTTGGCCTTCCTCATATAAATGTAATCAAAATGCAGCAAGCCATATCAGAAAATAACTCAAGACTCCATCCAGGACAGCAGAAAGGATTCAGTGTGCGGTGTTGATAGTAAAGTCAGTGGCTGGGAGAGCTCAATGCGCTGCTGCTGAACAAAACACAAGCAAATAGAAAACATCTCTATCATCGCTGAAAGTACACACAAAACAGAAATGAGAACAGAAGTGTTTCCAAGAGGACACAACAAAGCGGTTAACCCAGCTGGGATGCGCCTGTCGTTCAATGCTTTGTTACTTTTGAAGTTATTGAAGTCGGCTTCTCATCGGCGGTGTTGGAAAATGGGCTAAAATTTATTTTAACGTTGTGATCAAATATTATTGCAGATATCTGCTGTTAACTTAGCCTTAGCCTTTTGCTTATTATTAGCTTGTCAATTCATCCCCTGTTCAAAGAGGGGATGAGCTCCCCGTCTCCCCTCCCTCAGCTGTGGAGTTTACTCAGAGTGAGGGGAGCGGTGGCAGCTCATGATTTAGTTTGAGCACGGAGGGAACAAACTACCTGCAACCCGGGCAAAATGTAGGTGAAGGAAGTGGCATCATTTGTAACTTTCTAGGCGGTGTCGCAAACTTTTACATTTTAATGACGGGAGTGACACACCGGTGGCAGTAAATCCGTGACAGCTTTACAGGAGGTGAGAATAAGCCAAGCCGATGATCGTAAATTCCTCTGGTCGGCCGAGCTCGGTGCTCGGCAAATAAATGACTGGAGACTCTGGCTGTGTGAGGGGTGTGAGAAAATGATGAGGAATAGAAAATAGAAAGGATGCATTCAGTTGACAGGGGTATAGTGCATTTACAGGGCTCCACACACACATATTGTCTAACTCCACTTGCCGAGACTTTATTATTCACAACAATGTGCTTGTGCATAACACTAAGATCAGATGCCAACTTTATACATGTGCATAGAATTTAGGGATAAAAGATAAACTCTCTGATGAGACCAAGAACAGGAAAAGGCAATATCATGAAAGCGTGATGTCATTTCCTGTTGCTCCACAATGAGGCCAGCTGTGGAGGAAGTGCTAAACGGCAGGATACAGAAAAAGGAAGTATTACAGACAGATATCCAGGAAGTGCACATGATGGTCATTTTGCACATGGACATAGACGCACATCTGTACACCATATAGAGCAGATTCAACTTTACTGTATCCTCTGTGATACATGGTGCGTGGTTCTCATATGCACCTGCAAAGCCTAATTAAATAAGTCTATGCAGAACGAAACCACCTGAACACCATGACGATACACGCTGGTGACTGTACCAAAACCTTGAAAAGTGCAGTAGAGGGATTATTTTACGAAAGAGGCGAGGATCGGTCACTTCATAGACATGAATGTTGTATTTGAGGTTATGGTGGATGATTATAATTGCTCAACAAAGACCATAAATTAAAACCAAGTCAGATTCAAAGGTAAATATTGAAAGCTTAGAAGAAGGATGGTACAAACTGTGTGTAAATGAGAGGTTTGGGAAAACTTGACTCACTTTTTCATTACATCTCAAATCAAAAGCAGAGAACAAGGCACTCGGCAACTGCTGGAGGATATGAGGTGACCTGGAGGCAAAAAGCCAGTACAATATGACAATATGAATATGATTATAAGCTCTGGAGATGATATGCAATCCTGTTTTGATTGCATATCATCTCAACTGTTCTGAAATGCATCTCGGCAACGATAGAGAGATTACATATGGACAGGAAAGAAACAGTATCTGGCTAAAATACTGCCTGAGGAAAAGTTGAGAATGTTCCGATGGAATCGGGGAAACATAGACAATTAAATGAACTGAAATGCTGAGCAGGAAACCTAACTTCTTTTAAACAAGGAACTACTGGAAATGAGAACGTGCATTCATTTCTGTATTATGTTTTTGAACTACTGTCACGTTACTGGCTTCAAATGTGAAAACTCAATAAACAATTTAAGTGCTGCAAACCTTGTATGTTTGATTTTTGACTTTTGAATGTCAAGCCGGTGGAAACCAGGCCACTTATATGAACAAATATGATGATTGTAAAGACAAGGCAATAACAGGAAGTGTACGGGCATGAGGGCATTTGGCCACAAGTGAAAAGAAATTCAATAAATATAATCAGAGTAAAGGACTGGATTTTTATTGAGTGTTTATATAACATAATTTAACTGGATGTTCCGGCATTGTACACACTGACTTGTATGATGTTGCACGTGGGCTTTTTTTTTCGAGCAGTCCCGTTCAATTTGAGGCGGCGGGACAGGAGGAAGCATTAAGCTCTGCAGTCTCCCAGCCCCACGGTGCTTCACCCCCAGTTTATTTTTACCTTCCTCAGAGCTGAGCTTTATTTGACAGTTTGAAAACTTTCTCCGAAAGCAGAGAAAAAAAAAAAAGAAAAAAAAAAATCACATCAGACAAGGTTGACTTTGGGCCAGTGGACGTGAATAAATTCATGAAATGGGAGACTGTTTCCCCTCACAGATGTTTATTATTCAACTTTACATTAAAAGCAGCCAGGAGCTTTGTGCAAATGGCTTCTCTGTGGTAGCGGCTGCTTTGGAAGTGTAATCTTTTGAATTTGCTGTGGCCTGGTGGGAGATCCCAGTTTGTGGCTGCGCAGGGAGCCCAGAGGAGGCAGAGGGAGTGATATGTGGGTTCTTTTGTACCACAGATAGCATACATTACCTGATTAATTAATCAACAAATGGCTCTGGTAAGGCATAAAACTCCAGGCTGGGGCTGGGAATGCTTATAATAGCGAAGCTGCTATCTATCACCAGGGCAGGTGGCAGCTTCCCTCACCTCACTTCAAAGACTTTCATTAACTTCCTGAGGAAAATTCACCTTCCTCTTTTCCTTTCTCCAACCCCCCCCCCCCCTTTTAAAAAAAAACAAAAAAAAAAAAAAACGAAAAAAAACAAACAAAAAAAAAAACATAAAATAACCGTAAGGGAGACAAACTTCTGCCTTCAGCATTTTTTCTTCTTCTTCTGGATCGACATTAATACAGTTTGGGATTTGTCATAGTGGAACATATTGGCGGATTAGACTGAGCAGGACCCTGGGCGTGTAGTAGTTCCCATATGAAAGGCTATTCCCCCATCGCCGGTGGCTTGAGAAGGAGGGCCCACATCAAAGCGGAGGCGGGGGAAAGGGACGATCCTACCAGAGCTATTAGAAGGCTCGGGACACTTGCCGGTTCATTGGCAACATGGCTCTGCCCTTCACTTGAACAGCCTGAGCCCCGCCAGTGGGGACCATCGTGGAACACAGGATTAGCCACCAAACCATCAATGACGCACAAACTCCAATGTAATAATTCTACACTTAACATTTTCTGAGCAGGGAGAGAGCTGAGAGAGCCGCGGCAGCACCAGTGTGTGTGTGTGTGTGTGTGTGTGTGTGTATAAAACTACAAACTGTCCTGACTTTCACACCTGTCTCTGGGAGATAAGTGTCTCATTTGAGAAACAAAGGGAATCAGATATAAAACAGGAATTACTCTGAGTTCATCTGTGTCAGGAGGGAAGAAAGAAACTTGTTTCTATGAAAACTCTGGAGCCAGTATTGGCACATTGGCATTAATCAGGGCTGGCAGCAGGATACTTGTATTGAGAGTGAGGTTGTTGGGGCCTTGATAATAAGATATTGATTGGCAGCTGCAACTCATGGGTAGAATGACAATGGAGCACCTATAGTATACATTGCAGTTTGGCAGTTTTTTTGGAATGCAGTTGCACAGCAGTAAAAATACAAACTAGGAATTTTCATTGTATTGTTTAATATCATTTTAATTCCACAGAAGTACGTCAGCTATTTGATTTGAGCACGACCACTCATTCTCAACCATGCAGCACAGCAGCAGACCATGTTACCTAAAACCCCTACTAACTAGCCTTTTTCCAGAAGAAGTAGAAAGTGGACGTCTGAATTAAGATTATTCTGCTAAATAGCTATTTGACTTGCAATGGTCGCTATTTGAGCAACAGCTGGACGTGTCCATTCAAGCCAGTTGAACAATGATAAGCCATTTACATCCTCATAAAGCTCCGATCTTCTACTGCTTCAGTCCACTGGACCGAAACTCTGTTTAATGATCCGTTCCTAAGCATCTATCTCGCTGTGGCAGACAGCAGGTAAGAGTGATGAATACACAAATGCACCGGGGCTCTCGAAAAAAGACAAAGAACAAATGGGAAGAGAGATGTAGATCGCACAACCACCTGGGTAGAGGGACACTCGGTGAAGATTACATGAGCGCAAACACACAACAGCTGTGTAAGATCCCGGTTTGATCAGTAGGTTAGTGATATGCACACAGAATCTAGATATGACCTTTAGGCTGCATTCACAGCTCGAGCTGCTGTGTGCTATTCATCACTGTTTGCTCTTCATGATGTCTGATTGGCCATTAAACATCATTTAGATACGCTAACATGTGTCAGCCATATATGATGTATGCTTTATTAATGCTATAATCGCCACTGATGCAATGAAACATTGAGAGTAAAATTGAAGTGTTCAATCAAAGTGCAGTGGCTTAGGCATCTACTGACAGCGTCTCATAAAATAAAATGTTTTCAAATACTGATGCACATTAGACATAGCTTAATGTATGACTGGGCTTTACTGTATGTATCTGCTTTCGCTAGAAAAGAAGTCAGTAAATATGTATTCCATTCAATGTGATACATCATCTTAGATCACTGAAAACAGAAGGGTTTATACCACAAGCAGTGGATGCCTCATACATCATCTTCATTGATTTACAGGGTAATAATACCTCAAGGCTGCAGCACAACAGAGGAGTAAAAAAAAACCAAAGACAGAATTTCCACAGAGGGGGAAAAAAAAGGAAATTATGCAAAGCCTCAAAGCCAGTTTGATTGTTACAATCATTTAATCTGCGGAGTAGATTTGAGAGAAGCAAATCTGTTTTGACATCCTCTGTGGGGAATTTTTGTGGTTTGCTCACAGGAAGTTGCAAACCTGGGGAGAGAGGACAGCGGCGAGAGCTTCCTCTGACATCCGTGGGTTTTAAAAGTGAATGAAAAGACGTAGTGGGCCGCCGCCTGCTCTAACCTCACAACATCCACCCGTCATATGATGTGCTCCATCTTTTGATATTATTCAAACCTGCAAATGGAACAGGTGAGTCAGAAAGAAAAAAAAAATGACGGCATCAGTCTATCAGTTTGAGTAAGTGATGAGAGGATAATTTCAAGGGCAGACAGAGAGAATCATTATGGTTTCTGCTCGGCGAACCTGAAAGTTAATCCAAATCTCCCAGGGCAAAGTCCCCCACAGACGTCTGATGTGGTGCCTGAGCCCACATCCCCTGAAACTGTATTTGTCACTGTCAAGGAGTAAATAAATAACTATGCCTCCACCCCCCACGCTCCACCCCCCCTCTGCATTTCATTGTGACAATCCATAAAGCACCATAAAAGAAATAAGCTTTTTTTCAAGAGATATTATTATCACCTTATTGATGGCTAAAAGTACACAGAAGAAAGGTAAGACAAGGCACACACACACACCCACAAACAAACAAGGGCATGGCGACATGAAGAGGTGCATGATTTTTTACACGGCGCTGCATCCAGGGCAAAACCCTGACAGTGGCATGTAATTTTAATAGTGCCTTGTTAGGAAGGTGAGGCTGTTGGATTTGTCCGTCCTCCTCAAGTGTTGTTGCAGCTGTGGCGAGAAAACACTCTCTACCTGTGGTGAATCGCACAGACAGCCTTGTAAAAATATCCAATAAGACAGTCAGAGAAAGACAAAAGGGAATTTTTCTTGCCTATGAATCACACTGTGACCCTGCGATTGTTAACAAGCCTTAAAGGGGCATCGCTATCATCGAGTGGCCTTAATGTTGCCAACCACCAGTTTCCAGGGACACCAACCCCAGAGAAGTATGGGAGGATGTTCTGCAGTCATTCTTCCGGCTTCAAGCCACCACCAGACGATTATCTTCTTCCCTGCGGAACTCATTATCTGCAACCTGTAATGTCAGTCAGCGCTTTCCCCGCTCAGCCAGACTTCTTTTAAACTACAATCTACTATTAGACGCATCTGTTAAAGGAAGTAAAAGCTTTTTACTTAAGACAGCAACCAGAGATTCATCAGTGAATGTCAGGATAGGGTAACACCTCTTAGGAAACGCCCCATCTAGTGGTTCATGATATGGATTGTGCCTATAAAATAACACAACTCTTAATGCAGTTGCACATTCCTTTGCCTTTTTACAGGGACTCTGCCTCTTACAGGTCACTGCAAGATATGACATCTCTCTGCTTTCACTTCAGTGGACAAAGGCTCGCGCACACTGAACCAATCGATTTCCTCCTGAGGAGGGGAGGGGGTGTAGAGGAGGAGGAGGGGGTTTGTTGATTGGCTGCAGCTCTGGAGGGAAGCCAGCCCTAATTCCTCCACCGACGGTGTGAAAACAGTGGGGAGAGGTACAGGAGGAGAGGGGATAGGAGTCGAAATGGTTCATGCCGGGTGGGAAAGCGGCGTGCACCGCACTGTGGAGGCATGACATGCATTTATTCATGACATCAGGCCGAGCCCCAGTAGGGGGACGGTGTCACAGGCGAGACGGAGCCAAAATGATTCTCACCAGAAACTTCTGCGACTCTCAGGTCTCCCAGCTGAGCAAAGAACACACCGTCACGTTCAGAATACTCGGTTTCAGTGACGCTCTACGTGGCGTTTCACCGCACCAAAACAATGAAAAAGGAAAAACAATTTGCAGGTACATGAATTGTATCCCATCTCAGATCATTGTATTTAAATGACAGTCTTTTTCTCAAGCAATAACACTGTCCCCCCCTTGTTTACCATAAAGAGGTTATTCTATGGAAATGAAGATTTTCTGGCTGGAATACAGATGCATAGAAATTGATGCTATAATACCCTTTCAGAAAATTGTTTTCATCCTTAGATTTATCTTTTCTTTCCTGCTGTGTCAGTCAGTATTTTCAGTTATTTTTGTTACTCTCCCTCCATCTGTTTTTCCCCCCTCTCTTCACACTTCTCTTTCAGACTTTATCTTTCTGCCTAGCACTGTTTTTCTTTCAAGCCTGTATGTGTGTCCAATCGCCTGATCAACAACTGCATTCCAGCACTTGTCTACTTGTTAGTAGACATAGATAAGCAAAGTCAAACAGAGCTTTTTACCTACCACCAACATCCCTGAGGAGGAGGAGGAGAAGAGGAAGGGTGAGGACTAAAATAAATACATGTGTGTGAAAAATGGTCAGTCACAGAGAGCCGTGAGGCTATTTTTGGGTGGTATCCCATCCTACAGATACTTCATTGTTTGTTTGTGCCATTATATGTGAATATGTGTGTGTGTGTGTGTGTGTGTGTGTGTGGAGGAGGGTATGGTAGATTTTCAACACTCTTGTAACAGAGTTAATCCGCTCTTATTGAGAAATGTCCTCTCTAGCCACAGACAGCCGACAGAATATAGACGCACAGAGCTGCAGCAACATCCAAGATGATGGAATTACATCAGAGTGAATGGCTGATTTTCTCTGCCTTTAAACTAACAACATCAGTATCAAAGCAACTGTTGAACTGAATAAGTGTGTGTGCATGTGTGTGTGTGTGTGTGTGTGTGTGTGTGTGTGTGTGTGTGTATGAATGTAAGTTTATAAATGTAGATCTAAAAGTTCTTGCATGTGAGTGGGCCTTGTGTGTTTCCAAGCTGGAAAAAAAATATGCATTTATCAGACTGTGTGCCAATTATTCATATTTTAGCAACAGCAGGTACACACAAGCATCTGTGTGTGTGTGTGTGTGTGTGTGTGTTTTATCTATATGTGTGTGCCTGTATATCAAGGGACAGCTTGGCTTGTCCATATTTCAAACAGCCTGTGCAATACAAAGGACGAGGCCCAGCCCAACATGATTGCCTTTAATGTTTCACATAAATCACTTAGTTGTGTGTGTGTGTGTGTGTGTGTGTGCACGTGTGTGTGTGTGAAGACGGGAGGGGTGTTTTTACACACGCTCAAAGGAACGATTCAAATCCCTGACACCACTGATTAAAGCCTCTCATTACAACACAAATAAACAGTCCAAACGCATTCATACATCCATTTGTTAAAGTGTATGAGTGCAGTGAGTGGGGAGTTTCTGAAGGACAATTTACATAGAAACACTTCAGCGGCTCGGAGGGAAGTTCAGGTGTTGGGGTAGGCTGTGTGTGTGTGTGTGTGTGTGTGAGTGTATTCCAATCCTGAAAAAGCAATGTGGTGTTATTTGAGTTGCTGACATTTGTTCCACACATAATCATCCTGCACACTTTCTTTCTCTAACTGTACACATAAACAGACAAACGCAAAAGTTGCAAAAATGCCTTGGTCAGAAGAAACCCATGCAGAAGCAGAAACACCATGACCATATACACTACATATGCACACTCACATTTGGTTAAAGCCTAACCAACCTAACCCACACACACACAGGGATAGAGATGGGGTGGGGGTGGGGGGCAGTGCTGCGGTTTCTCAGTGGAAGAGCCACAGTAGGTGGCTCAGGCTGTGACCTAGATACAGCATGGCACACTGCATTCCTAATGGGCCATTTTGATCACTGCCACTCTCTGTATCCTCAGCCAGGCTCCTGCCGCACGCCGCAAACACAAAGACCTCAGCATTCAGCAAACACAGCCGCCAAAAGTCTGCTCAGCTCTTTTAATGACGGCAGCCACAACTGACGATGTGAAAGTACCACAGCGGGGGAAAAAAAAAGGCAACCTGAATTTTAGAATCGGAATCAGAGACTTCCACTGATTTAGAATAGGTTTTGTTGATGCATCTACTGCTCTCACTTCCAACAACTTAAACCCACGAGGACATGTAGGTGAGAGGAAATACCTTATGATTATTGTCATGACACAAGATTACCTCTTAAATTAAGTTTGCTCATCAGGCCTCCTTTCTTGTCTTCACTTGTTTTGATTATCCCTGCTTCTTGCAATTGTCTCCCAACTAATTTACATGCTGATGAGTCTGGAGACAGATGTGTTCTGTGACGCTCAAATGCCTGATTTCCAAGATGCTCGATTAAGGACAGGCGAGGGGAGAAGGGAAGCAGATTTTCTGTCTCGTAAACGTCAGGCTTTGAAATACAAGCATGGACACACACCGGCCCAAGCGTTGTGTTTGAGTCTGCTGATCCATGATATACATCCCTCCCAGTATTTAGAGAGAGAGAGAGAGAGAGAGAGAGAGAGAGAGAGAGAGAGAGAGAGAAGCGGGAGAGGTCTTTCTGTCAATGCCACAATGAATCTCCAGGGCGGCTGAGAAGGAGGAGGGAAGAGGGACGAGATATGGGCGGATGTATGGAAAGAAAGAGGGAGGGAGTGACAGTAATTGTGAAAAAAGTGAGGATGAAAGAGAGTAGGAATGCCATGGAATCTCAGGGATAGTGGCTGTACATCACTGGCAGGGTTAGATAAATAACCCTGGACACTCCCCATCTTCTGTCTACTGGCCTTGTACAGTTGGTTGAAACTTCTGGTTCTCCAAGGCAAAATAAATCAAAACATTAGGAGAACAGGACTGTAAGTATGTCAGATTAAACATGCTGCACAAAGCATTTTTCAAGTCATGAAATCATTTAGAAACCCGTGCTACAATTACCGCAAACAAATGAGGCAGCAAGATCAATAAGAGGATTTGCAGCCACTACTCACATCCATATTGAATTTGATATTGTGAAATATCTGCTTTACTGATTTACAGCACAAAGGGGAGTTTGCCTTATAGCACAGGAAGAACATGGGGATTTGGGAAAGATTAAACTGCAAGAGTGAAAACAATCGATTGAAGAGGAAGTAACCTCTTTGTGTCAGGGAGCAGTGGGGTTTATGGGAACAATACCACTGGTATGAGATTGAGACAACAAATCAACCAAGGTGTCATCAATAAATACTACCATGGTGAAGTTGATATACCAACGCTATCGCCAGACAAGAAATCCGAGATGGACTACACTGAAAGACTCCAGATTATATTTAATGGCAGTTTCCTTTCTTACAGGATCTGGACCGAAGGTTAGTAAAGTTCAGGTTAGGCAAGTCAAATAGTGAGACGGTCTTCCTGTGAAAAAGATAACCTATAGCACATCTGTGTAAACAGCTGATCACGACCCAGAGTTACATGGAATCTTTAGGCGACCTCTACTGGCTATAGTAATTATGATGGCAGCAAACGAGGAAATCAGGTGACGTATTATATAGAGATTTTCACGAGTGGATGCAATACTCCACAGTGTTGGGGAATAACTAGTTACATTTATAAGGATTACGTAATTTAATTCCAAAACAAATGTAACTGTAAATTGTTACAGGTCATTTAACTTAAGGAAGTAATTACTTGAACTCAAACCACAATCTTTTCCTAAACTTAACCATGGCTGTTCCACAACCTTTATTGCATGTTTATTATTGTTATCATGACAATGAAGGTCCAATACACCTGCCACTGGTATACTCATAGGGGATTGTATTATTGTTACTATGAAGACGAAGGCCCTTTATACTAGTACCCTCCTATGGCTTGTATCTGAGGGTAGGGACAAACTACCTGTTTGGCTGTTTAGGTTGGAGGACTTCTTGAAAACACTTGGTTAGATTGGGTGGATGGGGTCAAACAACCATTTGGTTAAGGGTAAGAAAGCATTGTGGTCATGGTTGATGAAAAGTCAAACATTGGGAAACCTGTATTTAACCCTTGTATAATGTGCCAGCTTTACCTTCCACCTCACTACATAAAGGTCTCGCTACTTACGGGTCTGGCACTGAACACTGGGGTTGGATGTCAGAAGATACAGAAATAACCAACATGGCTGCAGTTGTTGAGGCTGAACTAGATATCATGCAGATCTGCAGCTTCAGCCTTGCATTTCCCTCCTCCCTAACTCACACATCTTGATATGGCAGGGAGAGCCCAATTAAGAATCCTTCACGACAAACACAGGGAGAAACGAAATCCTGATACAGCCATGAAAAGAATCTCCATTTCACTGACACGCTCACCAAAGACAGAGAAAAAAGATCAGAGTAGGGGAGAGAGTGAGAGAGAGAGAGAGAGAGGTGGAAAACCGGGGAAGAAAAAACAGACAATTTCACTTTACATGCCGAACACATGTCAGAGACACTGACAGAACAAGAGGAATACGGTTCCTGCCTTTAATTGGTTGTCTTTGATGGAAATCAGAAGTGTAATTCAACATCGATTGATATTACCTTAGTAATTCAAAAGCAATTTTCCTGGCTATTTTCTTCCTTGCCTTCACTGTGATTGTCTCTCTCCCACCACCCATCTTCTCACTCACATGTTAAGAGTATGCACACAACAGCAGGTGGGAACTCAGTGGATAGGAAAGGTCATTTCAGCCAAAGGCCTCTATTTCATTACATGCTAAGCCTGGTAGATGGCTGAGCAGACTAGCAATGAGTCCTACTGTAGCAGGGAGCACACTTCATTTGCATAGCACATAGGGGGAAATAAATAGGTTCTCCCATGTGCATTTCTCACCTCTGTCTCTGTAATATCAAGCATGCTTTGCATCTCTAAACCAGTTTACTTTCTCCCCTTCCTCAGACCAAAACATACATTTAATGTGGTTTATTACAGGCAGCATTAGTGATCCATTTGTACTATTTAAAAAAACAAAATGAGATTGTGCCATTTTCAGATCCTTGTACGTGCTCTTAATGTTTTCTCATTATTTTCAAATCCGCCTGTCCTCTGAGAGTTGACTTGCATTGATTGATCAAAGCGATCTGGGCCAGCGCGAAAAAAATAACATCAAAGTGGATTCAAAGTGTCTCAAAGTGTGAAAAACAAATATGAAACAGAGAGGGGGGAAGTTAAGAAACATCGGGCGGTTTCTGTTTGGAACATCAAGGTTGATGAAAAGAAAGAGAGGATGGAGAGAGAGAGAAAGAGGGGGAGGAAAGTTAGGAAGCGTAAAAGAGAGGGGAGAACATGTTAGAAGTGATGGAGAAGAGAAGAGAAGAGAAGAGAAGAGAAGAGAAGAGAAGAGAAGAGAAGGGGGGTTTCATTGGTGGGTCTGGGTGTGATTCCACTGGGGTTGGATCATTAGTAGTCATAGGCCTGGTAGAGTATGGAGGGGTGCACTGCTACACTTAATTTGAGCTCTTTAATAACACACTTTATGAATTCAGTCATGTTTGCAGCCCTCTGCCTGAGACGCAGCGTGAGAGACATCGGTGGATCTCATTTCAGGCCAACAAGATTTCAGATTCAATTAACTCCATCGTGCAACACCATGTCTTCACACACACCCATACACACACGCACACACCAGCCTCCTCACTTTTCCCCATGCTTCAAGGTCTATCTCAGAGCACTGCATGATCATTCGAAACCTAATTACTCCAGGGCTGTCTGATGGAGGCCCAGTGCTGCCCAATTACATTTGCATCGAGTGGCCTAAAGCAGAGGAAGTGCGGCCGGACAGCCAGACCCCCTTAACCGCCCCCTCCTCTTGAAACGGCCATCTCTCATTCTTGCATTGTGGTTAAAGTCAGAAAGCAGCCTCTCCTCCCCGTCCTTAATCCTATCACTCAGCCTCTCCCCGTGTCTAAATGCTTCACCCTGCCAGAAATTGACAGTGACATCTAATTCTTGACACGAGGCACAAAAGCTGTGCCTGACTTAACCTGGCGTACAGAAGAGTTTGTTGTTTTACTGTTTTTCATCTCCCGTCGCTGCACTCTGTGACGGTGGCGCTAATCTTCTCAGTGGGGGACTTTGTTGTTAGTTGTTTGGCCCCCTGCTGGGCCTCTCTGGTACATGATTGGCAGGAGAGTAATGGGATGTCACACTCTGAGGACATTTTTGTGCTCCTTTGTTTTTCCCCGAGAAGCTGAGAAAGCTGAGAAAGTTGACCCTCTCTCTCTCTGTACAGTGCCCTCGGCGACATGATATTTCTTTTAGCTGTGCAGCCATTTGAAGGTGATATTGAGGGATGACTTTGCACATGGAAAAGCTGCCAAAAGCTGCCAAAGTTCACTATTGAGTTCCATCTGAAATATTCATCCATGACGGGGGGGGAAATTTGTGGCTGACTTCATTTTCGCCTGCTACACAGGGTGGTCAAAGGGTCAGCGGCACAAAAGTGCCTCTAAAGCTGACAGGAAGTCACTCTGTTTGCTCATAAGCGCTTGGAGTGAATCCCTGCACATATGAAAACTAGCAAAGCAATTTCTGTGACCACTGACCACCCCACTGAGCTGATGTCTATTCTTGCGCCACCATCCAATCATGTGTTACGTTTTTTTTTTTGTTTTTTTTTTATGTAATCATCTTTTGCTGCATTACTTACATTCGTCACATCACTCCGGCTGCCGGTCGTTGTCACGTACAGCTTGATGCTGCGGCCCCGTGCTTGCCTTTACTACCTCAGCACAGACATTGTGATGAGCGAGGCAGAGCAACAAGAACAATTATCATTTTCTCTCAGATTACATTTAGCAGATGTCAGAGCCCACATGTGGAGGCGGCTAATTGCTGTCTCCAAATCAACTGTGGTATAATGCTACAAGCATATGTGAGCGTTTGTGGGTGTGTTGGGGAAGGTGGAGGGGAGGGGTGTGTTATATAGAGAAAGTGTGTATGTTGATCCATCAGGCACGCTCTCGGTTGTGTGTGTGTGTGAGTATAAAAAGCCAGGCTAATGTGTGTGCCATGTCGGTGTACTAATGATAAAAACGGCTTACCCGCCATCAGCTGTTCACACCCACACGAGCAGAAAGAATCATACGGACACATAGTGGCACTGGAACACGCTAACTACCCACTCTCATGCTACACATAGTTATGCTTTCATGGTGTGGTATCCATATTGTAGGCATACTCACGCATGCACGCAAATACACACACACACACACACACACACACACACGAATAATAAAGATTAAAAGACAGAGAGCATCCCTACACTCCAGCTTTCACTGCTTTCCTCTCCAATCCACACCCCTCCCTCCTGCATCTTTCCATGTAGCCTTGAGTGGGGCTGCATCCACAGGGAGGAGCGGGTAGGCGAGGTCCCAGGGGTGATGTAGGGTGGATGGGGGGGGCAAGGCTGTCACACCGAGCTCCAGTGTCGGTTGATGGCTCGGCGTGAGGCATGCCACTTATCAGATTGGTGGGGAGGGTGGGGGGTAAGAGTATGTGTGTGTGTGTGGGCGAGCAAGGGTGAGATGCCAGAGCCCATTAACACAGTCTTTTCATCTATACGCACGAATGTGAACGTGCATAACAGACTCACGCACATGCGAATTTACATGCTCGTGCTAACATGCACACAAAAAATGTACAAAGAAAAAAAAAAATCGCCAGAGATCCTCAATCCTCCCTCCAGGCAGACAGTAGCACGATGCCGTGACTGCCGCTGTAAAAAGCTCACTTCTTTTCTCATTCCCCCTCTCCCTTTCCCTTTCCTTTTCATCTTCCTTTCCCACTCTCCCTCTGTGCCCCAGTTCACTCCAGTGCACACGGCCCCTCTCTCCTTCTCACCCGATCCACCCTCCACCCCCCCTCCTCTCCCTGGCCCCCCATTCCCCATCCCAACCCCTGCCTTCCATTTTTGCAGCCTTCACACTCCTGTTTCTCCTTCATGCTGCTGTTTGCTTTTCCTACAGTATGATGCATTTTCCTCACTCTTGTCAAAAACACATTTATACACCCAGAAAAAAAAAAATCTAGATTTAGAAATACGAATGCATGACAACCTTCAGATGGCGGCTACGCAGACAATGCATAAATGCTCATCTAATGAGTCTAATTAACCCCTTACAATATTAATTTTCACTTTGTATTAACAATTGAATCCTCAGCCCTATAATAAATGAAACAGAATTGGTATTTCCAGTGCTCACACACAACATGATCACACACACACACATAAACGCATCAAGAGATGGGAGATGGGTCTTTGATGGAGGAGGTCAGTCAGTCACAGAGCAGATAACAACACCTCATTAGGCATGTTGAACGGATTCTTGCAGGCTAGGGTTGAGACATCACTGTCTGCTATAATGCTTACAGGGCCCTGGGCAAAGCTTCCAACATCTAAACAAAACTGATAGAATCGGAAAGTAACGATCACATGTTGTCCACTAGAAAGGAGATGAATAATCACGTACAGTGGTTTGGGGGTTAATGCACCGCCTTGCACTCCCCGCTATCCCACTGAATGCAGACGTGGACACAGTCATACATGCATGCAGCAGACATTCTTGAAATAACAGTGATGTCGAGCTGCCTAGGGCTCAATTTTTATCCTATGCATGCATGCACATCGTTATCCATTCATAAGATTATAAGCTATGTATCACTGGACGGTACGGGACTGTATACCAGGCAGTCTGCCATTCTATAGGCAGTACAGTATGAATCCAGAGAAGCAGGGTTGTCGGGGTTGTGCACTGCAGTGTCTTTGCTTTGGGCTTTAGGCAGTCAATTTCGTTTCCATCACGCACTTGCACACTTTCAGTCATTTTTGCACTCACAGTATTTATCTCAGTCTCTCTCTTTATCCTCCCTCTCGCTGCCTATATTAGGCCATCCTCCTTTCCCCTGGCTCTGATGTTAATGCACTCCCAATCAGGCTGTCCATTAAGTAGACGTGCACTACACGTTCATCAGGCTGTCCAAAGGCCTGCATGCAAATGAGCTCAAATTGCAGCGCGCTGCAAACTCCTTGAAATCTCCTTAGAGGGAGAAGGTGAGTGTAAGACATGCATGTGTGAGAAATGCAGGAAAAAGCGAGTGCCTGCCTGTCCATTTCATGCAAATGAAAACCACGGAGACAAGCATTACAAAGGATTAACCCAATCAGGATGTCTTTTTGATGTTTTCATGAAATGGTGAGACACTGATATGTGAAACTTGCTAATGTAAATTCTATCCGTGATCCGTACGCCTGAGAGTGTTCAGTTACTGTCAGCCAAACCCTTTTTCATGCACAGGAAAATTCTGAAATCACTGTCAAAACTTTTGCCAGAATCGCTAAAAGTGAGACACACAGCAGATCTTTCACTTTCTTTCCCTCTCCTCCCTTTTGACCGCTAGGCATTTCACATCACTCCATTTGGTTCTTTACAAAAAAAAAAAAAAGTTTGTTATTGTATCCAGTGGGACGCATTCATTCTCACCTCAGTTCCCTGCCATCTCCAACTTTCTAAACCTGTTAGGTGGATTGTGAAGGAGCGGGGAGAGAATAAAAAAGGACAGTGTAGACGTGTGGGTGTGAGAGCTGTCACAGTTTTAAGTAGAAAATTGTTTGAGGTATCAACAAGGAGTATGAGTTGCAGAAAGAAAGAGAGACAAAGCATGAAAGCTGGAGAGACACGTCGCTTCAGGAAGCTGCCTCTTTGCATTCAGGAGGCACAGGGCCTGGTGTTAAATGCACGGAGCAGGGGCGAGTGTCAGCGAGGCCTGCCACGTGCCAAATCTTAAGTGGCAGTGGCACTCAAAGATAATGAAGAACGATGATGAGGCCGAGGAGGGCACGCCGAGGGCCGGCGTGCACAACTAAAAATCACCCAGCAGCCACCAATCGGGCCAAGTACACGCGGCCACTCAAAGAGGTTTGCCAACGGCGCTGATTGGATACCGCGGAGTGTCAAATGTACATTTACTGATCCTACCACATTTCTGTGTGTGCATCCTTGTGAACATGTGTGCGTCTGCACACGTGTGCTCACGCCCGGTGTGCAACAGAATGTGAGTCTATATGAGTCATTATGCACTTACACCACGGGATGCAAAGACAGTTGAGTAAAAAAAAGAAAAGAAAAGAAAAAAAACCCACAAGAGTGAAAATAATGGAAGATAAGGAAGCTCCCCGCATTCCTCAATCGTGACCTCAAAACACACTTGTCGTCTTTATTGTTCATTACCGAGCCGTGTGCCGCGATACGCTAACTAATCCCATTAAACTAATCCACATGAAAACAACTTACGGCACGATAACGGCCCGCACTGCCTCCACCATTAATTTATGCCGTATTCAAATGTGCATGGAATTGAAATAATTAATGTGACTCCCCCCTTCTAATTTTCCTCACGGCAGAGGATACTGAATGGATACCCGAAGGATGTTTATTTTCATCTTCAGTTTTTTTGCACGTTTCTCCTACTATTGTCTATGTACACAGTGTTTGGTCCAAAGCAACATTAGTTCTTTACTGTAGGACTTGTGTTTTTGCCCATTAGTGGCTCTGCTGTGTTCTATTCCAGGCTGAAAGACTGAGTTAACAACAACTACATTTGCCAGCAGAGGTGTCTGGTTTAAATTTGCCTCCAACTTCCTGGGGTATATGAGGTGCTAACACAATGTTAAAGACTTTCAGCAGGTGTGAGTATCGCTAAATGATATGAAACCGATGTTGAATCTTTCGCTCGTGAACATTTATTTTCAAATTGATGAATATTATGGGCTGTTGAGAGCAGACTCATGGAGCCTCTCTTGGCCTCCCAAGGTAGTCTGCCTCTAAAACTTTGCAACCCGCATGATGAAACAGCCGCTGAGAATTCCAATCACACGCAAGTATTCCAATCTGCAGTTGATTTTATCATCTCCAAAGGTCTTTTATCCCCAGAACCGAATCACAGCTCCCACATTAGCACCCGTATGCGCCCTGAACATTGTCTGCTGGTTAACAAATGCTGAGCGTGTTTGGGTAGGAGGGTTGTGCACATGGGTTTATGAATAAAACATGTTGCCCCTTATTAAAAATAATCTGGCTCAAAAGTGCCAGAGGCCCTTGAGGTCGATAAACCCCCCCCC